>NW_022702098.1:278864-321256 GCF_011630105.1 Anneissia japonica | reverse complement strand
TCACATTGGCAGTCAGCAAGAGGACCTCATTCCACCAAACGTAAGATAAAGGTATTGATCATGGGTCTATGGATAATCACATTGGCAGTCAGCAAGTGGACCTCATTCCACCAAACGCAAGATATAGTTAAAGGTATTGATCATGGGTCTATGGATAATCACATTGGCAGTCAGCAAGAGGACCTCATTCCACCAAAACGTAAGATATAGTTAAAGGTATTGATCATGGGTCTATGGATAATCACATTGGCAGTCAGCAAGAGGACCTCATTCCACCAAACGTAAGATATAGTTAAAGGTATTGATCATGGTTCTATGGAGGATAGCATTGGCAGTCAGCAAGAGGACCTCATTCCACCAAACGTAAGATAAAGGTATTGATCATGGGTTTGTGAACAAGAAATTTGAAGTACTGTAGGGGCTCCCAGGGAGGGACTTCCACAGATGCAGAGTCTACGAAAATAGAAAATTTGGTGGCACCTCTAGAATCCCTGAATTGGCATTCTCAGACTGAAATCTGCATATAATTTCTCTTTTTTTTTCTCTTGATCGTGGGTCACTGATGGATTCAAGTATTTTGAAATAGGGTAATGGAGGGAAGGCCATGGAGGCACTTCCACAGACTTAGATGGAGAGTCTAAGAAAATATATGATTACGGCACCTGTAGAAGGCCGGAAATGGCATTCTCAGACATAAATTTGAATATAATTTTCTTATTTTTCTCCATTTTTGTTGTAATTTTGAAAAATTTTGCGGATGTCTTGGCCAGCTGCCGCACCCCCTTGAATCCGCCAGTGTGGGTGTTTATAATGACAATAAGGTGCTTAGATACAGTATGTGGACTAAGAATTCGGTCAATGACATTCTTCTCCCCTAAGGGTCCCTTCATGTCTTTGTTATATCTGGTAACCTGTTGCCAGCAACTCTCAGCGTCCACCACAGGGGCTGTCTGTACCAGTACAGCAGGGTATCCCCCTACTCATCTGCGAATGATGTACTGGGTTCTTTATAGTGTACATGAGCCATTGTGCACACTGGGCCTATGGTTTATAGTCCCTATCCGAGAAGACTTGTTTTACCACCAGAACCATAGGCGAGTGGGCCGTTCGAACCAGTGCCATGGCTGAAGGTTGCGGTGCCCCTGCTAACCACTCGGCCACAGCTTGGTACTACCCCTAAAATTGATATGTAGATGAGCTCCAAGGAGAAGTTTAATTACAGTACTCCTATTTACACTGGATTAAAAAATGATGTTTGATTTTAAAATTTGTTTTCATCTACTTTACTATTTGCAACAGGTTGATACCAGAGCCACAGTTCGATGGACGAGTTACATCTCGCACCGTGCTCTATGGGCCATTTATGCAGCGCATTTTGCCATGAATTGGTCTAACTACATAGTAATGTCTTGGTTGCCGACGTATTTACAACGTCATCTAGGGGCCGACGCTAAGGACATCAGCTTAACTGCTCTACCTTACGTTATGAATTCATTTGTTGGAGTCAGTGAGTGTTTTTAGAATTTTTTTTTTTTAATTGAGGCCAGTTCTAAAACACCCTGGGATATAAAGCTGCTCACCCTGCCTGGCCCTTTATAATTAAGTTTAGAAGCTGCATAGAGGCCGCAGTGGGGTTAAGTGCAAGGATGTAAGTTGGGGTCTGGAGTTGAATGCCCCTTAAGTTCTAGCCTTTTTTTATGTGTTTAGTTGTTTATCCGCACTTTTTCGTTTGAAATGGATGCCTTTTTTTTTTTTTTTTTCTATTTCTATTTTTGATCCTAATTAATTAATTTTAATGTTGTCCACTTTATTTATCACTTGATGTATTTATTAATTAATTGAATAAATGTTAATTGAATTGAATTGAATTGAATTGAAATCTTTCCATCTATTTTTAACTCTAATGCCACATTTCAGTGTCCTTAACATAGAATTGTTCTCCTCTCATTTCATTTCATTTAGAGGGGGAACTTCTAAGTTAAGAGCACTGAAGTTGAGCCCTAACAACACTCATTCATTTTGATTATACCACCCCCTTTCTCTATTAATACTACATCTCCTACTTAGTACATTTCCAAGTAGCAAGTAGTTTTCTCATCCTCCATAAAAGTATCCTATTTCTGTTTAACCTTAACGTCCCGGATTTCCCCAAGTGTACTACCATTAGCAACCGGGTTAATTTTCGCATTATCAGCTTCACCCCATTTCTTTGAGGTGACTACCTTTACATCTATTTTTTGACTTTTTATGTCAATTTTTAGTGAAAAGGATATTTCAAAAAAGAAATGCTCACTTATAAATTTAGCTTTCTTTTGATATATACAGGTAATATGTAAATTTAGAAGTTTTTCTTACTGCATGTTTTAGACATTACATGTGTTTAAAAATAAAAATGTATTGTATACTTTAATACACAGAAACTATAATACTTTTACTCAAAAGTTTTTCTGAGTAAATGACCCATCATGCCTTAATAATGTGGAGAAATGTTTAAAAAAAAGTAAATTTTCATGTTTTTGTCAGTGATGCCAGTTTTTGCAAGTGAGTTGAGTGGTAAATTCCAATTTTTTTAAAGTAATAAACATCAACTTGTGAGAGATAAATTTGTTGGAATTGTTATAGCGCCCTCTATGTTATTCTCTTGCAATTCTTGTTTGATTTTATTTATAGTTGCTGGGTATTATGCTGATTCCCTGATCTCTAAAAAGCAGTGGACGGTACTCTCTGTGCGGCGATTAATGACAAGCATCGGCCTCCTTGGCCCGGCCTTGTTTCTTCTTCTGTTTAGTTATGTAGATAATATTGGTTTAGCTGTCTGGTAAGTACATAATGAAAGCAGCCACATTGATGAAATGTGGCAAAGACCAGCCAAATCACTTCTCGCACAATCTGATTTTTAAATATTAATACCAGCTTAAACAGTAAAATGAAAGTTATAAAATGGTGAAAGAATCATTTAAATCCTATTGTTCTGTAGCTACAGGAGTTTGAACATACAGGCCCTGTTTGAATTAACAGTATTAGTGAAGGTTCAAAGTTTACAATTTAGGGTATTTTCAGGGAGTGATCATCACCAAATTGTTAAAAAGTGTTGAAAATAGGGAATATAAAAACATAGCACGATGTATAGGTAAAGGGTAGTTAAATATAATAATATAAGTTTAAAAAATGTTCATATTTCAACATGTTTTGGGCACCAGGATGCCCAAAACATGATTTGTGAGGAGTGACTGGTTTGGCTGGTCTTTCCCACATATTGTACACTTTAATGTTATCTAAACAAACACTCTATTCTGATAGTCTGATGAAACCATGAAATGATACTAATAATATAATAATAGACTTATAGCGCTTAACACACTGAAGGTTTGAAAAAATAGTATCAGTCGGCAGACGTTTTAGTGAATGTTAACACATTTCCGAAGCTCGTTGAGAGTGCATATGTGATCAGATTGACATGTAGTAAATACTACAAGAAGTACAAACATCTTAGATTCACAATGATACCAAACACTTTATTCTAATCACAATCTGTGACCCGTAAACAGTAAAATGAAAATGACTCACTTTTGGAGATTTACGCAATTTTTCACAACGAATCTGAGATAATCGCAATTTCGTGAAAGTACATCAATACCGCTACGCTCAATGTAAACAAACAAATAGTGAAATATTTACGGTTCAGACTGAATACATTGTTCAAATTGTTAGTACATGTTGGTGATTACCCCATCAATTGGATTCCATAAAAAATCCTGAAACATCTACGTCTTTGGCAGAGTGTTATTGCCAACAAGGCCTCTAAGCGCTTCACATTATTAATACTCCGGTCATGGATCAAGCACATACGGAACACATATACTTACCTCCCTGCGGAGAATTCCATAATGTTGCAGCTGTAATGATTTGTACCCACTTGTACTCCTGGGTGGAGAGAGACAATCATAGGTAAAGTGCTTTGCCTAAGGACACAAGCGAGGGATTGAACATCTGACCTCAATGTTGAGCGTCGGAACCGTGACTGCTTCACCAAACCACTTCTACAAAATGATACTACTGCTAGTATTACTGCAATAACAATAATAATTAAATGTTATTTAATTTCTCTATTTCAGTTTTGTTTCAATATCATTGGGTCTGTGTGCGTGTAATTCATCGGGTCACATCAGTAACCACGCCGATGTCGCCGCAAGTCAAGCAGGCATCACATTCGCAGTTTCTAATACATTGGTAAGAAATTCTTTCTCAATTTTCTGTTTAATTTCTTCTCATTATCCCCCTTTGTTGTCCATGGACTTTAATAACGCAGGTTTGAGCCTCTCCTCACTCAGGCTTCGGACGGTAGAACCAAGTCTTCTCTGATAAGGACTTAAAATGGAGGTTCCAGTGTGCACATTAGCTCATGTACATTTTAAAGAACCCATTGCATCTTTCGAAAGGGTAGGAGTTTACCCTGAGGCTATGGCCCGTTTTAGCCCCTGTCGTTGGAATGATGTGAATGTAGTTAGTATAAGTGCCTTGTTACGGTGGTTAGGTTGTCATGGACCACGTCCATACGCGATTCAGTACAAAGATGCTGTGAGGGTTATTCTCCTAACTTTCACCTTTGATTTGTCACATACACTGTATGTTCTTTGATGGGTAAATAGTGCCTCTTGTTTTCGATTGTTCAATAAATAATTTCTTTGCGTTAAACCAATGTTACTGTTTTTGCTGTGTTGACAGTTTCGTCTGACTACCAGTCAGGCTTCATCAGTATCTGTGGTGGTTGTTTCCGCAGATGCTGAATTGTAGCAGGTTGCTCCAGTCATCCATTAGTGTAAGAGGTGATGTGCGCCTTCGTCTCTATTCATTGTAGTATCATTTCTTCTGATACATAGTGATTCTTTAATTTTCCTGTTTAGCCACCCTTTTGTATTCAAGATATTGATGTTTTCCCAGTTTGGTATCTGATTTTCTTGTGTCATATGATCCGTTATAGCCAATTTTTGTAATTTTGCAGAAGACAATTTTCTGCTGGCCCTTGTTCTTATTCAAAATTTATGTTCCTCTACATCTTTCTTGAGCTCTTTTGTTCTCATTTTAAGTGCCCTACCCGTTTTTACCAATATAAACTTTCTCAGTTTTTAAACATCAGATCTCATAGACAACTCCATTTTATGTCTTCCTTGTTTGTTTGTTTTTTTAAATGATTTATTATTATATTCTTTTTCAATAAAGTTTTACAATAATCAATGATTCAAATATTGTAAAAGCTAGCTTTATCTATTTAAATCTCTCACAAATATTTGCTGCGAAGCAGCCAATTCATATTCTTGACAGCAATTTTACCTCTGAAAGGTCATTGTTTGTCAAAAATCAATCGCCTGAGACAACTGAAAAGCGGAGTTTCCTTCTTTCGTTCTGCCGGGTAAAATCAATTACTTTAGGCGACGTTTGTAGACTAATCTACTCGTACCACCGTCGGCATGTCGCGACGCTGGAGTACTATTCAGCGTTTTTACTATATTTCTAGGTTTCCTATTTCTACGTTTAATCGACTCATGTCTCAGCCACAATATTTTGAGGACAATATTATTTACGAACCCAGTTAAACTTATTTACTAGCCTATTTTAACGTGCTAATTATTACATTTAGGCGACGCTTGTTGTAGACTGGCATAGTGTTTGCGGAAATAAATACCATTTTATACACATGCGCAGATCGATTCGCCAGCAGCGAGTCATCGCCAGCAGCAGCGAGCCATCGCCAGCAGAGAGATGTCACTGCAGCAAAACACTATTGTACCAACGCTGTTCTAATAATATATAGAAAATGGGTCGTGCTCATATTATTTGTTATATTTTTATTATTCATTATTTACACTTGACTCGCATAAATAATTTTGTTCGAAGAACATTTTATGCAGTTGTACTTCGCAGCACTTCACTTGCAATTTGCAATTTCTAGTTCTATGACTATATATGGCTCACCATATCATTAAATATACATTGTGATACCTCTTTTGTTGCTTGCTATTTTAGGCTACTATTCCTGGTCTAGCGGCAGGGCCGGTAACCGCAGCTATCGTGGAATACTCTTCAACGTGGTATCCTGTATTCATCACAGCTTCGGGAGTGAATATCATCGGCGCCCTCATCTACTACAGTCAGAGCTCGGCCAGCCAAATTCTGTGAGCACCGCCTAAATGTTTTATAACAAATTAATTCACACTTTAGGTATTTAAAATTGAAACTATGTTATAAATTAACATTAATTTTTTAATAATATATTTTCCATTTGTTTTATGAAGAATAAGTTTCTGATAATAATTAACATCACATTGTCTCATATTTAAAAAACTACTTGTTCAACTTAATGAGTATTTTCATAGAATACATAATTTTTTTTAAACTAAACTTGCTGGCAGTCCAGCCAGCTGAACTAGCCCTTAACTGGAAAAAGTTATTAGCAGTATCAATATATTTTTTATTTGTTTTTTTTAAACCTCATTTGCAAAATATCCCCATAGAGTTATTAGCAGCTGGATTGACAGAAGAAAGGGGAAGGGTGTGACATAAATATATCCTTCCCGCAACAATCATCATTTTATAATATTGTAATGTATTCATGTGTTAATATATTTAATGAATATTCATTAATGTAATTAATACATCAATGACTTAATGTCTTTATAAAAAATAATGATTTATTGTGATTTATCAATATTTTAATGCTATCTTTCACAGGAGAGTGGCTGTTTTTTACCCTTAAATTTTGTGAGGATAAATTTTGTTATTCTAGCTGTTTTCATTGATACCATATACTTTTTTTATTTTCTTGTATTTATATATAATTATGTATAGGTTTAAAAATGAAAATTTCAATTTAATTGATATATAATTATGATTTCAAAAACTTTAGCTAAATATAAAAGTTTAAAGTATAACCAAGGAGGTATAAAAATAATAATAATTTTTATACCTCTATGGTTTAACCAACGTTTATGAATATTTAGATCGGGGTCATTGGCTTATAGAGACATGCTATCTTTAATATAAGTAAAAAGGTTTTGTTGTTTTTACTTATTGAATTTTTTTTATCCCACCCTTGACAAACAGATGTGCAGCTCCCTTATGTAACTGCACATCATTAATTACATTAATTATTAATTATGTTAATATTACCTATCGTTTATTAAGCTGTATGTAGATTTAAAATGGCTAAAGACATCCAGTTTACATAATGAATTTATACAAAATTAAAGTAATTTAAAAGTGTTTGTAATAAAATGTTAGATAAAATTATTTTTAGTAGTTGATTTGATTGAATCTTAACATAATTGACATTCCAGAATAACAACACTTGCACGAATTATCATATATAATGTTGTTCCTTGGCAACGAGGCCATTCAACTAAGCAACCGCCCATTAGATATTGTTGCCAAGGTCCCACAAATACACTTGTGCAAATGTGGGAAAACATGTGTTTTTGTAGGACACAATGCATATTCTAGCCCTAATTCTTATTGGTCAGTTTTTATATCTAATTACCATACGGAGATTTCCAAATGGCGAGGCTTTTTTTTTATACCTTGTTTAGGTATATATGAACCCACCGCCCGCCAATAATGATGATTGTGGATGAAAATTTAATAATTTATTTTTTCGCCAATTAGCGCACTCGCTGCTACGAAAAAATGGATATTTCATTAAAAAAATAAAAGTTTTTTTTATTTATTTTTATTATTCCCACCGCTGCATTGAAATCTCCAAAAATAAGATTTGTATATTTCTTTCTACCTAATATATAAATTTATAAGCATTAACCATCCCATTACTACACTGTTTACATTCAAAAATAAAATTTTATTTTAATTTTCTTCTCCTTCTGGATGTTTTTTGTAAAACCATAGGAATAACAATTTTATTTTTATTTTTTTTGCACCCTCTAACCAGTTAAAAAAAAAAAAGTTTCGCAAAACAAGGAATAAAAATTGCCTAACCTTACACAGGTTGTGAATAGCTCTTCTAAAGATGCCAAATGCTTTTTGTTCTGGAGAGGGCGACATTTCATTTGTTACACTAATTTTTAAACATCAGTAGTAACTAATATTTTGTAGTTTTTAAGGCCAAATTTTAGCTATAATTGTACAGTACATTTCCCATGACCAGAGGGAGCTTTTTCCTAAGGGAGGAAGAAATGGCTGTGTTATTACCCCTGGTTGAAAAAAAAAATATATATTTATTATCCCCACATACCTAGTGTTTAACAATGCTTGCAAAACATTTCATTAATTTACTTATGCAAATGTGGTTTTTTTTTCCCATACATCAGGAAAAATACCTTATGTGTTATTATCTCTCTATAATACAGTATTAACTTCATGTAGTGCCCATGGCTGTTTAATAAATTTTATTGTTGTTGAACATGCTTTTCTTAAACTTTAGGCTTAAATTTAACAGAATTTCATTAAATTATTTTATGGTTACAAAAACTGCCAATACATTAAGTAACAAATTATTAATTATAAAAATGTATTGAAAAATATTTTTTACTATATTTATGTCTTTCATTTTAAAATTAAAATAAAATTGTAGTTATTCTGTCAAACTGTTTGATTAATGGTTCATTTTTTTAATAAACAAATTTAAAACCAAGAATTCAGTCATTTTTTGACTATTTTTTTCCATAAGCTATTTAATGATTTGTTATTTGTAAACAATTAACTGGCTTGGATAAGCCATTCAGCATTGCATAATTTTGTTATTAAAAATAATAATTATTATTATAAAAAGTATATTTTTTCATATGTTAATTTTAATCTATATTACATGTAAAATTAATTATTGTTATTTTTTTATTTAGTTTTAAAATGCTGGTTACATTAGATGTTTGTTATGTGTCATAGGTCAAAGTATGCACAGTGGACTTGTGCTTTCAATTGAAAAAGTGTAGGTTCGAGTCTTTAGTGTTCATAACAAAACAGAAGAATAAATGGGTGCGAGTTAGGATGGAAATGGTTCCAAATGGAAATAGTTAATAGGAATGCTGCTAATGGAATTGAAGAGATTTCCATTATGTTTATGATTCATTTTGTATCTAGTGACTAGGATTAGCACCTTACTAAATTGGATCGGCTATGAATGCTTTAAGTTTGATTAATGGTACCTTAGGCTTAGGCAAGACTTTTCTTTAAATAATACGTTGAGCAAACTTGCCGCCGAACAGAGATAAATTCCAATACAAATATAATTTTATTCTTATCTGTTAGTGTACTCACTGCCATAAAAAATTAAAATTTCAGAAAAATTAACATTGTTTTTCTTTATTTATTTATTTATTATTATTTTTTATTTTTAAGATTTATTTGCGGCCGTCCCAATGCAAAACAACGTAATTGCTATTATACTCTTTTTAAGTAACATTGTTTTGCCATAGAACGGCCATATAGCGCACATATCCAATAAAACTACTCGTGGCGTTTTTTTTTTTCTCTTGTCATTGGATACAAAATCAATCATACACAACGAGCGACCTCCTCCGTGCTCTGGGGAGTATTTCTAATTACGCGTGTAATCATCACTACTGATTTCATTCCGAACCATTTATCTTCTACCAGATACCCATTTATACTCCTGAAAAGAGGCAAATGCAGATAAAGTGTCAATTGCCCAAGGACACATACAGTGTGACGAACATTGGTCTGGAACCCTTGACCTTTTGATTGAAAGCCCACCACCTTACACGCTGCGTCATGTTCCTTTACAAATAAAAAGACATTTATCAATCGCATTACTGAATTCTTTATATCGCATATGTTACATCAACGGTCATATGATTTAGGGCAAATATAAAAATGTACCCTCTGTAATACTTGTTTTACCACACACTCTCGTAGTTTTGAATATGTGAATATTATTTTATTGTATTTTTTTCTCTGCCTATTGCTTTTCGGCCATTCCAAGGCAAAATAACGTAACTGCACAAAAAATATAAAAGCTGTTACGTTGTTTTGCTATGGGACAACCGTTTTGGCAGAAAATGTTTTGGTAAAGGAGAACATTTCTCTTGATCTATATAGTTCACCAAACAAACTATAAAGTTATGCCTTTTGGTAAATTAATAATATTTTAGTAATTTTTACATTCATTTTTTTTTGTCTCTTATTTATTTTATTAATAATAGTTGATATTAATAATGGTTTCTTGATTTGTTGGTTTGGTTCTGTTTCTTTTCTCGTTTAATTTAAACTCATGTTTTCTGAGAGTGAGACATTGCATATGAAATTAAAATTTAGATTTTTATATGTTAAGAATGCAAAAAAAATAGCTGTTCCTAGTAGTCAGTAACAGCTAACTTTCAAATGCTATAAATTTATTAAAACATTAATAATTTTAATATTTATTTTTAATAAACTGTCCAATAATAGTCAGTGAATTTATTTGCACAATTTACACAATGAAAAACATAGGAATGGCCTTTAACAGCATTTAAGTCAGTTGTATTTTATATTAAGATTGGCAAATTGTAAACCTTGATATACCATCAAAACCACACTTTTTTCTTTTGAAATATTAGATTTTGATAAAAATAAAATTTAAAGTATTAAGAGGCTTTAGTTGAATTTTCTCTTTTCAAAAAAAATGTAAAAATATTGTACTTTTGAATAGCTTGGATGTTTTCCAAATAAATATTTTAGTACAATGTTTCTTCATTTTGTTCACTGTTGATTTGTGTGTACCGACTCTTACACTGTTTTCAAACGCTCTATTTTGTTTTATAAAATATTACTAGTATAAAATTGTATTGTGTTTTTGCTTCTGTTTTTAGTGCATGGACTCAATAGTCAGAATATTGCTTTTTACAACCCTCTACTTTAACATTAAAATGCTAATGGGAAGGTTTTATCAATTTTATTAATTATAGAACTGTTCTATACGAAGACTCAGAGGGGACATGATACAAAATAGATACATATGTACGTATTACAGTCACGTATGTACATACGTATGTGTTAATTATCACATATGTACGTGATACGTACAAACATGATAGTAATTCGTATGAACTTGATAGTAATACCTACGTATGTGATAGTAATGCGTACGTACAGTACGTCATAGTAATACGTACATGCGTGATAGTAATTTAATACGTACGTTCGTATCAATTTTATTTGTTTTGTCATGGCTCCTATGGTTCTTCGTAGTTTTAATCTGTCCATATTTTCGAATTTTTTTTGACAAAAGACTGTTGATGCCCATTGTATACTCATGATGTGCTTATATGATCTGTATGATTATGATTGATTTATGATTGATGCCATCATGACCATATTTAGGCATGTCACATGGACAGTAGTTTAGTATACTCAGTTACCAAATAATCGTGGTAGGGGGCCCCTTATCGGACAGGTCAAGGCCCCCCACCCCACCCACCGGGCAGAGCTCGTCGGGAAGTTAGCTCAAAACAAAAAAAATAACTGCCTTGAAATGCATGTTTATTGATTTGAGTATTTTTCAAGTCTGAGATTGCCATTTCCAGCCATCCAGAGGTCCATATTTAAAAAAAAAAATCTCATTACCACCGGCTCAGTCAAGAGGCTCTCGGATGACTATGCGCGCCAAAGTTCAGTTTATCTCACTCAGTCCCCCACTGTTGGACAGCTTAGCCCCCAGAAAATATATCCTACATCTGCCACTTTTGCTATTTCCAACCATCTAGGCGTGCCATAATCGTAAAGCAGTTGTCGGGCTGTGGTGGTATAGACCCTCTATCTGTCAAAGTTCCTCGCTGTTCCCCTTCTCCCCCCTTCCTTTCACATTCCTGGATCAGCCACTGATACATTAATAAAACTGTTATATTTTTTTCTTTAAATTTTTTTCCACTTAATAATAGATAATAACATACAAATAAACAAAGCAAAAATTATCTCCTTTAACGAATGCATCATCAGTACATTAGGCCTAATAAATAAACTCACAAACCATAGATCTTCATTGTTCATGGCCTCTAGCAGAAGATTCTGGGACCCAGTGGTATATTTAGGAATATTGACAGGGGGATGGTGGGGGAACAAAGGATAAGAAGGGTCTTAAATAATGTAGCTGCTGAAATGAGGTAATTACTACTTGATCATAACTTTTTTGCTAAGCAAATTTCATGTGGGGTATGGTTGGGGTGTAGCATTTTTTTTTTTTTTTTTTTTTTGGTGTGAGGGGACATGCGTACTTACACCTGAAATCATGCTTATGAATAAAACATGATTAAAATCTGATGAGATGTGGATTCTGTGATGATTGAGAAGCAATATGTTTGAAACTTTCTAAATTGATACCATATTTAAAAAAAAAAACAATTGAACATATGTTTTACATCTGGTGGCAACATAGAAGAACTCCTTTTATAGGCTATAATTTTCCTTACAGTCTGTGATTGGTATTCGATTGTGTCTGGAATTGGGCAGTATATTAGTGAACAACATGTTTCTACTTAACACCAGTTGGCCCCCATTTTTCCATCATACTGTACATAAAGATAATGCCACAGAAATCTGTGAAAATTTATTAAGATTTTAAATGTAAAATGAAAAAAAAATGGTATTTCTCTAATCCATGACTTTAATAGCCCTTCCTAGCTTTTCCTGATTGTGTTTTCTCTATTAATATCTTTGGCCTAACATATCGTACCTTTAATTTTCTTCCAGCAAATTAAATGATTTTCGTAGTAAAACAGCTGTTATTCATTAAAATGTGATTTTTTTTTCCCCCTCAATCTGCAGCTTTTAATTGACAGTTGATAACTAACAGGCATGTGATTCTACCAGCCAAAATTATTGTTTGGCCGCCAGTAGGACCTATAAATATTTTAATCAGTCTTAAGACAAAAGAGATGGTGTAGACATCATATGTCAGCTAATGAACATTGTTTTTGTTTAAGTTAAAACTTTTAAGGAGTCATACTTCTAATGATTCATGATAAATTTAAAATTGGTGTTTGTCCTGTGTTAATTGAGTGTTTATGTATATGACAGGCTATTCAACTGAAGATCGTAGCCAGGGGGCTCGAATGGTTTGAAAGAACCCCCCTTTTCCAGAAGTGCCCTTTTAAAAAATTCCATTTGCATGAAAGTTTTTGAAATTAACTCGAAATATTTGAAATTTTGTATTTTTATTGTCATTTCCAAACATTGGAGGTGTTATATCTTGAAAATTCACCCAAGCCATGGTGGGACTGAGATGGGCAAGGACTCAAAGTGACCTTTTGTGAAAAATTAGAATCCCCCTTTAAAAATCCTGCCTACAGTTTTGCAACTACCTAGTTCAGAAAGGTTATGCCAGTACCTTGATCAATTATGTAAGTTTATTTTCTATGTGTTCATTAATGATGTGAAAGAAGCCATTATTTTTTTTTATGCACGGAACACTGCTTTCACAAAATTTTACAGTCTGAGAGGGCCATTTCAGAAGGTGTATGGTAAAAATGGCTCGGGGAAAAAATGTTCCCTGAAAGAATGGCCCTGGATAAAATAGCCCTGGAAAAAATGACCTCGGGAAAATTGGCCCCAAATGACAAGTAGGTAAAAATGGCCCCCGATGATAAAATTTAGTATAGAAATAATTGATTTGTGGTAATATATTCATGTAACTATATTTATCCGTCCCTCTTCCTCAGAGCTTTTTCAAGCTCAATTAAGAACACTCCCCAGTGAGTGTGTTTTGTCTATTCTGCTTCCAATGACTGCGAAAAATTTTAAGTTTCTAAAGTTTCAATAAGGCCAAAAATGAATTAATAATTGCTGACAACAGTACAATTCTTCTAAAGAATTATATCATTGATGTCCATCGCACAATACTTTTGCGTAGTGACAATGAAATAGATAATACAAACCTACACCGATATCCGTCCGGTTTCGAACAACCACTTAATAGTTCCTGAAGTGATTTAGCTTAACATTAGAAGGAAACAATTAGATTTTAATGTCCAACTACTGATATCCAAGGTCAGCCTATCTATTGTCATTAATACCCTGGTCAAATAATTTAAACTTTTATTA
Source organism: Anneissia japonica (assembly GCF_011630105.1). Classification (NCBI taxonomy): domain Eukaryota; kingdom Metazoa; phylum Echinodermata; class Crinoidea; order Comatulida; family Comatulidae; genus Anneissia; species Anneissia japonica. The sequence goes on along the minus strand of NW_022702098.1, from coordinate 307,216 downwards.
TAAAGCAGTTGTGGTATTGAAATGAGGAATGGGATGTTCTCATCACATATACAGAAAGTAAATAAAATAACATTGTAATGTGATGGCAAGTTGAATGGCCGAATGGTTAAGGCAGGGTCCCAGCAACCTACAGCCATAAAATCAGCGCTAGTTCAAACGGCATGCTCACCTATGGTGCCGGAGGGGGAGCAAGTCTTCTCGAATAAGGACTATAAAATGTAGGCCCAGTGTACACTGTTTGCTGTGCACTATAAAGAACCTCAGTACTGTACATCTTTTGAGATGAGTAGGGGGTTACCTCAGTTACTGGTCCATCTCACAGCCCCTGCCGTCATCCAGATGCTGAACAAGCCTTGATGAGTATCTGCATAGAATAGAATAAAGTAAGAAAGTTTTGAGGTGGTGGTTTGTGATACAGTTAAAATGTTTCAAGCAAATTACAGGCAGCATTATGGAAACGGCTTTCTCCGGTGTTTAGCGTTTGAAGTAAAAAATAATCGCACTCATCCAAGAAAAGGGACTGAGGGGAGGGTGTGCGGGGGGAAAAACACTCCTGTCCTTTGTGTTTCATTTGTGGGTATTACTGACCAATAACCAGACTAGCACCTCCTTTTTTCCACCACACACTCCTAGCAACCGCTGTTAGGCAAGGTAATATGGGGTTAACTTTCTAATCTTTCTGATATAGCTAAGTAAACAAATTAGCTAGGGCTGTTAAAAACATCAGTTGAGTAATCCCCGAAAGCCCCTTGTTCTAAGTAGGCAGTAGGCCGTTAATCAACACATTGACTCTACTGGCAACAGATCTGCCAAGTAGGTTAATTCTAGAATTATTGAACAATTACGCTATCTAGCGTAATTGTCCAATTTTACAGTGTTTTATAAATTGGCAAGAACACAAACTGTAATCCCGTACTTTTAGAGACAAGGTCTTAGATCATATAGTTACTAAGCCTTAAATGCATTCATAGTTCCATATAATTGGCAGGCTTGAGAATTTGTGTTCCGTAGGTGGTCAGAGTAAGCTTCCTAAAGTTTTTTTTATATATAAATTCCTGAGAAAGCATTTTTCATTTCTCGCAGTTCTTTAGGACCAAAAATCAAAATTTGCATTTTTTCAAGAGACAGTACAGTAAATAGAATTATTATTGCTATTTTCTATTAATAATTAAAATATAACAAATCGATGTGTGTAGTGTAGTGGTGTGGTAATTATTCAATAGGTCTGATTTTGTTTGATTAACGTCCATTGTTTACAAGTTAGTCTTCAAACACACAGCTAATGCCAAGAGAGAACGTAATTCACTACAGTGTTGGGTTTATTCTACAATTTTTGCATGGTATTTTCCCAGGGTTACTTAATATCAGCTGATTCTAAAGGTCGCTGACAAAAGTATTGATAAAACTTGCCAAGGGAAGCTTAATATTTAAAACAAGTTATTAGGTTACTGCCTTCCATTTCACAAACCCAGGGTTACTGCTCTAAAACAGCTGATTTCTAAGGTCAATAAACATGTTAGGAGGTTGTTGACAAGGTGTCATGTCCCAGATGAAACAGAATTGGCCCGCTGCCAGAAATCATGACATCATAACACTTTAATCTAGTTCCACTTACTTAAGCATTTTTTGTAGGCAGAGCTAAATTTCGGCGTTAATAGAAGGTTTAGTTGGAACACAGCCTAGTAGACTCTACCCCTCCAGACTTTCCGTCCTTCTCACCTTTACCCTTTCCACCTTAATCCCCTCACCTCTCTATCATTGTCACCAGTTGTGACATTATAAGATAGCCATTCACGCCGGATGTAGGAAATTGGGGGGGGGGGGGTGGCGGGGGAGTGAAATGATGCTAAATTGCCCCACAGAAAGGTCTGATCATATTTGGCAAGCCTAATGTCCAATCCTGAGATTTGCCTAACTTCGCATATTTAGGTTAGGCTTTGGCCAAGTTAAAAAAAAAAAAGTAGTTTCTCATCTTAATATTTTGAAGAAAGGGGAATGATATTCCGGACACCTTTTCTTTCTTTTTTTTACTCCGAGATGGCAAATCCAAGGTGGTTGTTGGAAAAACAAATACTAATTTCTCACTTTTACCATGTAGACGCATTGAATGAAAGCAAAATAAAAGAAACACTAGACATGATTCATACCATATATCTCTCCAACCACGAACAGTCGAGAGAGGAATTTTTACTGATGCGAGTTAGCCAGATTTCGTACATTTCATAAAATAAAGAAAATGGATTCACGGGGGGACGAGAAACTTTAAAGAAAAATAATAGGTTTTTTTTTTTGTTTTTTTTTTTTTGGCCAAATGAGTCATGGGCAGCTGTTTCAGTACTATCATTTAATTATTGATATTATTGTATGAATATTATGGGTTAAGTGAACTACAAGATTATGTGCATCATCTATTCTGATAGATAAAAGTAACAACATCTGCTTAAACATCTTTTTACCAATATTTATTTTTGTGATACAGATACCCTGCAGTACAACAATGTTTGTCTACATTCTTTGTTTACGAAAAGTTGTTGAGGAGAGTGATATTATGACCATATGATTAGGGTGTTCTGGGTTCATCTTTTTTAACATATTTGTTTTAGCGATATACAGTAGATAGTCTGCACTGCTAATAATATTTGTTCCCATTCTTTGTTGACATTTTGATGAAATGTTCTTTATGGTGATGTGTTATAATCGTACGATTTATAGTAGTCTGGGTGAACGGACTATCACAGAGAATGGATAATTTTTTGTTGTTTAGATTTATAAATGTTGCCATATTAATTTAAATCACTTCATTCCGAATTAAAAAAAAAAATTCATGCAAAACTTGCTTCTTAAAACGCACAAAAACAGTATTAATCTTTCAGTATGTAAGCATACTGGTTTGTTTTAGCGATATACAGTAGATAGTCTGCACTGCTAATAATATTTGTCCCCATTCTTTGTTGACATTTTGATGAAATGTTCTTTATGGTGATGTGTTATAATCGTACGATTTATAGTAGTCTGGGTGATCGCACTATCACAGAGAATGGATAATTTTTTGTTGTTTAGATTTATATATGGTGCCATATTAATTTAAATCACTTCATTCCGCATTAAAAAAAAAAAACTTCATGCAAAACTTGCTTTTTAAAACGCACAAAAACAGTATTAATCTTTCAGTATGTAAGCATACTGGTTTTACCCAAAAGAATATTTTTTTAAATATAACTATATTATAATTAATAATTGTTTTTTGTTGTAAGGTTATTTTTTAAGGCGGAATTTTCTTAATACATGGTTACGCGAACCCACCACCCACCAATATTGATGATTTTGAATAAAAATAAAATTTTATATGTGGCCAACAATTAGCACACCCGCCGACAAATAAAGGGAAATTTCAAAAAATTATGAAAGTTATTTATTATAATGCCCACCGCTGCCTTGAATTTTCCAAATATATCCTAATTATATAAGTTTAAAGCATTTAACCATTCCATTACTACGCTGTTTACATTTTCAACAATAAAATTTTATTTTTATTTTCTCCACCGTCTTAAAACCATTTGCTAAATAAGAAAAAAAACCATTTTTTTTTTCCGCCCTCTGACAGTTAAAATAAATATAAGTTTGCGAAACAAGGTAAAAAAAAAGTCTCTCTTAATAATGATAATATATGGTGATAATGTGTGGCACGTAAACATTATTAATTATTGGTAAATGTCTAGTAGACCATATGCTAAAATATGGTTAAGATAAAAAGAAGTTTTTGTCTCGACATTTTCATGATATCTCTAATTTTTTGCCTTCAAAATCTGTTGCTGTGTTTTTTTCATCGTACGATCATAGTATTCAGGATTGATCACATGATCATGATCACATTTACAGGTAATGTGGAAACAAAACCATATTCATTAATAATAATAATTATTCCGTTTTTGTATACAAAAATTAAGAAACTGTCACGGTGTCCCTAAGTCTTCTGCAATTCGTGAGGGTCTTCCAGAAATCAGAAAGGTCTCCCGCACTCCAGTGAGCAAGCAAGAATCTTTCCCGCAAATTTAAAATGTTTTTTTTTATGTTTTTAATACTTATCATTTCATTTCATATTTGACCAATAACAACAATGACAATATAAAAAAAAAATTGGAACGCTGGACAAACTCGAGTAAAGTACATTTCTATACGTAGTGCAGATCCAGGAATTTGAAAGAGATGGGGCCCAAAGAGGGACTTTCATAGATGAAGGGTCTGTACTACCCCAGCCCCACATTGGGGCTAAGGAAAAAAAAAACAATTCTGATTATGTCACCTCTAAATGGCCAGAAATGGCACTTTTAGACTTAGAATTTGAGTAGAATTTTCTTTTTTTTTCTGATTATTTTTTTATTTTGAAAAATTTAAGGGGGGGGGGGGAAAGAGAGGGATGGGCATATGCCAGCTGGGCCCCTACCCTTTGTATCCACCATTGATATGTATTATCAATTGTCTCAAGAATTTAATGCCAGTGGATGCACAGCAAAATAAAATTAGCTCAACCGATCTTCCAACTTTGGACCCCTTTGCCATCACAATATACCGAAAATTAACATTGTTTTGATATATTTAAAATTTATTGTTGTCAATAGATAGGCTTATTCAGATGGTCTTTTTGAGGATCTTGAGTTAACATCTGTCAAACATCTTTTGTAATATTTTGAATGGATGACTGACAGTGCCTCATCACCTCGCCTGGCATCCAGTCATGAGGGCAAAGAAGCACATAAGGCAGTTTAAACAATTTATAGATGCAGATGTGAACTTGTAGTGTAATCCCCCTCCCCCTTTTGTGTCCATTCATTCCAAGAGGTCTAGGCGAGTGTTTGTCTCTTCTGTGTAATCAAATCTGACTGGCATGGAGGACCCTGCCCAAACACCAGTTTGACGCTTTTATATTTGGGACACACTGCTATTCCCTGTCTCCTCGGCTCAACCACAGAACATCAGTTTCACCATAGGGTACTACAGTTTTACGTCACGATACCATATGATACTACTCCGTTGCAAAAAGTGTTCAACCATATGCCATTTTCTTCACTGACAAACCATTGATCCCAATTTCTAACCTAATTATTTGGTTGTTTTAATATCTTACTTTTTCTTTGTAAATTTTAGTTGATGATTAAATGTGTGTTCGATAACTAATATAATGCAAGCTTTTTAGTACATTTTGATGGTAAAATATTACATTTTAAAATGCCTATTCCAGGAAGCCTATGAAGTCATTCAGGCGTAATGAACAGTATAACCAACGTCTGTTGACAACAGAGAGCGCCACCTGGCGTTGTGACTGTGGTACTCTATATATAATTTTCATTATAATTACTTTTGTGTATAAATGCAGTATATTCAACAAAACACTATCTATAGGATAATAAAACCAACATGCTCTTAACTCAGTTTACACAATCAGTATTATTGTTTTTTTTTTCTCCCAGGTATGATGCACTTAATACAGCATTTCTCAAACTATGTTTCCCATCAAAATTGGGTCATCAAATAAGACATTTTTTAGGAATTTTTTAAATTTAATTTTATATCAAGCTAACATTTGCTGATGATGACATAATTAATGTCGAAATATTGAATCCCAACATGATGACGTGTATTTCAATACTTGGAGTATGTATTATACTTTCTTATCGGAGTACTCTGTTTTGTTACGATTTTATTAAAACTTTACTTACAATTTTGTTTACCAGAATTACTCGTGTCTGTTATTTTAACATCCCGGAAAGTGGGTCAGAGCAAATTTCCTGGACGTATTTTTGGGTCGTCAGCCAAAAACTTGGCAAACCGCTGCTTTACATGTCTTTTTCTAAACTTTATTTGACAACCAAGACCCCATTAGGGGAAAGGTGGCTCTTCTCTTGAGGAGCTGAACACAATTCTTCTGGGGAAAAAACTATGCCCTGTGCCATCTATGGTCAGGATCCTCAATGAAAATAAATAATCAAATAAAAGCTTGTAATCATAAAACCTATAGAGTGGAGAATATGGAAGAGGGAGGGGAAAGGAAAGAAAAAGGATAATAACTCATCTTTTTTTTTTCCTTTCTCTGCTTTCTTTCTTTATGAACCCTTTCTTCCTCAGCACATCTCAGTAAAACCTCCCTTGTTTTGTGCTTTTTTGTTTTTTTTATCTATGTCCTGATTATTTATATTGCTTGTTATGTTGTAAATTTTTAAATGTTTGTCTTTCTGAATGTTCAATTCCTTTTTTTGTACATATATTAAAATAATTTTATAAATAATTTGTACAGTATGTTTACCAGAATTACTCGTGTCTGTTATTTTAACATCCCGGAAAGTGGGTCAGAGCAAATTTCCTGGACGTATTTTTGGGTCGTCAGCCAAAAACTTGGCAAACCGCTGCTTTACATGTCTTTTTCTAAACTTTATTTGACAACCAAGACCCCATTAGGGGAAAGGTGGCTCTTCTCTTGAGGAGCTGAACACAATTCTTCTGGGGAAAAAAACTATGTAATTTTATGGAACTCTGAAATCTAATATAAGCATTTCAAATCGCTAAATCGTTTAAGCATCTGGGGGCCTGCCTATAGACTCTATTTGAGGTGTTCTTAGCGGCCCCTAGCTTTGCATGGAGCCACCACTAATAGAGGTATCTAAACTATCAAAGTAAACAAAAAAAAAAATGTTACAGCAACCTGCTATTGTGTTGAGCTTGCTTATCGCATTACACTGTAATGTTTACAATATAGATCTACTTCAGCTTTTGTAGTTGAAAGTTAACTGAAACATTTTATGCACTAATGACCCCCATCAAATATCCATTTTCTCAGCATCTATCTTCGTTGTCACATTATCGCAAAAGCTATTCAATAATAAGCCCTTTCAGATAAGTGTTAATTGTTGAGGTTTATCTGGTAATATATTGGCTTGATTTGGGCAATCAAGGTAATAATAATATAATTGAAGCCATTTGCAGAGATTAATCAAATGCACTTAGCACATTTTGGAAAATCTGCAGATTTTTATCAGGGTTATAAATATATAATAGTGTAAACAAATCTAAAAACCCCATCAAACATTAAATTAGAACATATTGAATTTGATAATTATGGGATCAAGTATTAAGGGTTAATCTAGGTGTACAGTATGGTGACGGTCCAGAAGCATTTCCCTGGAATATGTAGGAAGTTACGATAGGCATATAAATCTTAAATAGTTTTCAATGAGTAGCTTTAGCTGACATTTACAAATTCTCCAAAAAAAAAGACAAATATTAGCTATAAGGCATTCAATGCTGAATAATTCCCTTTTGATTAAAAAGAGGATGACCCAGGTAAAAACCTACACCATGCACCCCTCAAAATTGGCCCAAATTTGTGTTCAAGAGGGTGGTTTGGGGGTGGGGGGATGGTCTTATAGGAATTACAGTATACACAATAAGTAATTCAAATGTTGGAATTTGCACCACTTCAGTACCCGTGATTGAAAGATGATTTTCTATTTACAGAAATCATGCTTAGGATACGTGGCGCTGGAGTGTGTTCTCACAGATCGCAGACAATCAAAAGTAACGATAATGAGTCGTTTACTTTAGCTGTTTGCAGATAGCACTGATGGGCCGGGGACACGGTTTATCAAAGTGTTTACATAAAAGTATATGGGTCAATATTACTGTCACAAATAACATTTTCATAATATGTTTCAATATGACCTGGATGTATTGAAAAGAATAATTATGTAAAAATTTACTAATGTTTTATTATTTTTATTATTTTGTTTTTTATTAAATTATTTTTTATTTATTGTCATTAGACCTGGTTGTATTAAAAAGAATAATTATGTAATAATTTACTAATGTTATATTTTATTTTTTTATTTTATTTTTATTAAATTGTTTTTTTTTATTTATTGTCATTTAAATATTATTACTGTTATCACTATTACTAATATTACTATTATTTTTTTTAATTAATTATATTCTTGTTGGTGTTGTTGTTGCCATCATTGTTGTTTTTTATTGTTATTATTTTTACCACGTTATTGTTTTATTGTTACCCACATCATGAGCGGACCATATTTTCCATGGTGTGGCTGAGGTAGTTTTTGATTACAACCATTTAAAGTTATTGGGATTTATTATTGTCTTTCGGATTTTTTTTATTTATTGTCATTAATATTATTACTGTTATCACTATTACTAATATTACTATTATTTTTTTTAATTAATTATATTCTTGTTGGTGTTGTTGTTGTAGTTATTCTTGGTGTTTACACCAACAAAATTCATCCATCCAACCCCTGGCTGTAGTCCAGCAGCATGGAATTATCACAGTCTATTCAGTTGGTCAGTAACCCTGGATTTAATTCTTTTGGACTTCCTAATACTAATGAAGTAATCCTAACAAATCCAAAGTCAAGGCTTTGTGTTATTACATCAGCAATCACACATAATATCATTTTAACATTTATTTGTTTATATATTATTAAAATAAAAACGAAGAAAAATCACATTTCATGGAGTTAACCATGTGCCATAAAGCTTAACACAAAAGTGGTTACATCTTCTCATTGTGGGGCCTATAATATAAAGTTGAACTTGTCAAATCCAAAATGGCATTTAACAATTATTCCACTTAGATAAAATTTGACTTACAGATTATTAATGGAAAGCACAATTTAGCGTCGTCTTCCAGGTGGAAGACCAATTGCACAGTTGAAGGTTTCGGGCGACAGATGTGGACTACTCTTTCCTACAACTTACTTCTACCCTAAGGTCCCATTATGTGATGCGCAGACCATGAAGGCACGCTGTCTAGTCCGCAGTGGCAGAGGCTGTGAGATGGACAAGTACACCGGGGTAACCCCCTACTCGTATTGAAAGATAGGTTCTTTATAGTGCACAGGAGCCAAAGGTGTACACTGGGCCTGCGGTTTATAGTCCTATATCCGAGAAGACTTTTTCCACCTCCAGAACCATTGGCGAGCGTGCCTTTCGAACCAGCACCTATATTATGTCGCACCTGCCTTAACCGCTCAGCCGTAAGACTCACATGTAAAAAATAAGGTTGACTTAGAAAAGTTTAACTTTTAGTAATATACGATATATAAATTTTTTTAAAAAGCACACAAGACAGAAAGAACACAATCTCACCTTACAATATAATACATAGCAATATAACCAAAGCACTAGAACTAGTTTAGCATCATATGAAAATACAATATGGATTTCATACATTTATTGCTTTGCCATTTGCATTTGATGGCTTACTTGATCGTGCTAAACAGGGTGGGAGTTTCCAAATTTTATCCAGAACAGGAAATCATTAAAAAGACAAAAAAAAAATCTTTCAATCAACATTTTTTAAGGGTAAAGACTCCTTGTAGAATGATAAATCACACTAATACTCGTAACTGAAACTTTATGTAATAAAACTCTGAAAACCGAAAGATGGGTTACAATAAAAAAAAAAAATAGAATGACTTACTTGATCATTGTAAATGGGTTAGGAGTTTCCGGATTTTATCCAGGGCAGGAAATCATTAAAAAGACAAAAAAAAATTTGCACACATGCAAAGTCAGTAATTTTATGGTATTAAGCAAACTTTACACTCCTTACTTAATATGCAAAAAAAAAAAAAATTCACAACAAATTATGAGATTATGACATCCCAAAACTACTGGCGCTTGACCAGTGCATACTTATATAGGCCTACACTCTGTAGCGCCCTCAGTGTCAGCGGTTTCATTAAAATCGTTACATGCTATTTCCAAAAGGTGTCTACAATTCTGATTGGTTGGTCAGATTGGGACGCCTTCACGATTGTGCTGGAGACAGCTACGCAGTGTAAATATAGTGGTGAAAACACAACTTATATTTATATTTATTAAAACTAGGTTTAAAAATAAATATTGATTTATTTATTTATTTATTTATTTATTTATTTATTACACTTCATCACTGCAAAAATACAAGAACAATTAAAAAACAAGACAAAAAGCAGTATATGCGAACCTTTATTGCAATCTCAATTTAGGATTGGATAAATTCTAATAATAAAATTATTTTCATATATATTATGTTTAATATAAAATCATTTTTGAGTCACCATCCAGGCACCTTAAAAGTGGTTAATTACTGTGGTCATTCACCAAGACTATGGCCTTAAGTGTTGTTGGTCAGTTATATAACACATGATTTAATTCTTGGATTCCATTACATTTTGCAGTTAGGGCCTAAGCTTTGATTGTGTATGTCAAGGCCTTGTCTTTTTCAGTAATCATAAATAAGATTAAGTTTTGTTGTTGTTCCCTTAAGTTACTGGCTTCTATATCCTGGAATGACAGTGTATAGGTGTCATCAGGTACATTTTTCAAGGCCTCTCATCAAAGATCAAGTCTGATTCATTCTCTAGCCGTCATTTTTGCAGGGAGGGCCTCCCTGATTTGATATTACTTGCCAAATCCCCTTCCAATTTAAAACTAAACCTAATTGCTAATTGTTGTTTATTCTTCTTGTTCTTAGCTCACATCATGTGGATGAATTAATTCTAAACTATACTTTCTATTTTTTTAATGTTTACCCTATGAAGCTGAAATAAATGAGTAAAGGGAAGTTGAAGAAAAAATGAAAATGTCACCATGCATGTGCAAAGTTCTGTCAAATAAAAAATATGAGAATCTTTTTTCTTCATTCACATTACAAATTATTATTAATTTAATTCTGTTTTAGCTTGAAGGCCAGTCATTTAATTATGCAAGTATTGCTACTAGATTGGTTGTATTGATTACATAACAAATAAATATATAAAAAAGAATATATATATATATATATATATATATATATATAAAATCATATCAAGCATAGCACAACGAAAAGTTCCTTTATATCAGTTGTATGAAAAAAGTGTTGGGCGGGATTGAACCTGCAACCTTACCCTATCAAGGTGAGTAGATTACAGAGTATGAAACTCGCTTTGAGGCTAAAAAGAGTTACCTGTACAAGTATGAAACAATCGTCCTCTCGGGTTTCCCTCAGAGCGGCAAAGAATTCCAGGGTCACAAACTCAAGACGTTTGCTGTCTCTTATACACATCTAGATGTGTATAAGAGACCTGTGCCATACACAAACATGAACAAGACTTTGTATCTCCAAAAAAAATGGCCTCATATCACCTCTTAGATTAAAACTTGAAATAGTTCAACAACAGAAATCCCCACCTCCAAAATATAGCTCTTCCTCATCAACAAGTTTCAAAACTATTATGATGTCATCGCTGATCACCTCATATCCCAGAAGCCAATAGCAGCCAGCCCATTTGTCTGTTTGCTTACTTTGAGCCAATCAGAGATGGGCAATGGACAAGGATAATGTGGAGTTGACATTGTTTATTCAATGATTTCCAGCTGGAAGCCTATAAAAGTCCTGCTGGAGCACATCAGGCCTCACTAAGTTTTTTGTGGGGACTGAGTGGACAATCCCGGCAGTATGAAAGCATTTATCCTAGCATTGTGCGTAGCTGTGGCTTGCGGTAAGTGGGAAAACTTATTCAGTAATTTATTTATTAAGTATAGGTCTTCCTCCAATTAAAGACCTCTTTTTAGGGCCAGGGTTTTTACAGCTTTCTCGAATTGGAATAATAATTTTAAAAAAAAACTTGTTAATATGGGACACTAGAAATGTGGTCTTTAATTGGAGTATGCTTAAGTAGAGGGAGAACTCTACTATTAATAAATTAATATAAGATTTTATAGACCTACTGTATAGGCATTCCAGATGGAACATTATTTTTGAAAATATAGGCTAAAGTTCTGCATAACTTCAAGCCTGTAAAGTACATTGTAGTTTACATAAAATTTCTGTATCATATCTCTTAATTATTTTTCATTGTTTATTATATAGTTTAATAATATGTTAATAATAATAATAATAGTAATAATAAAAATAATATAAATATTTCTTTATACTATATATATATTCAATTTTTATTATTATTTTATATGACTTGCAGTAAAATGTTTACATTTGTAGAAGTAATTAAATAAGAAAAATCCCACCAGTAAATGGCACGCTAATAAAAGTTTGTGCGCACTTACTGTTTTGAGTGATTTCTGCATAACATTACTTGAACCAAAATGTTCTAGGGATAGAGATAGTAAGTTTGAATTTTATCGAATATGTTTATATAATAAATTCACATTAACGCTAATAATATCAAACAAAACAGACAACCAAAATTTTGTTCATATTATTTATCATTGTAATATACTTTTTATTCATTTATTTTACAGCCGAAACCATCTACTTGCCACGACAGCAGTCAAGGGGTGAGTGTCAATTTAATTTTACGCTACACTGGAAAAAAAATTTTTTAATGATTTTTTTGAATTTGTTAAATTGTAATAGATTAATTTTACTTTTGAGCCTGATCTTTTTTCTTGATTACAGAGTATGAAACTCGCTTTGAGGCTAAAAAGAGTTACCTGTACAAGTATGAAACAATCGTCCTCTCGGGTTTCCCTCAGAGCGGCAAAGAATTCCAGGGTCACAAACTCAATACATTTGTCAACATCACATTCATGACGGAAGGTATCAACAAGCGAGCCTTCTTACAGGTAATGTATTATTATTAAAACAGTATGAAGCTCATGTATTCTGGGTAGGCAATGACAAAATGCAATACTGCCCTCACACAGGCAGCAGATGGATGCCATATAGGGATTTGATATGTGTAGAAAATTATCTTTCAACAAATTTTGTTTAATGATCAGATTTTAAAACTGTTTAAAAAATTTCAATATAAATTTTTAAAGAAGTTATTTTGTTGTTATGATTGTTACTTTGAAACTTACAATATTTAAATTTTAAGGCTAATTAGAAAATCTTCCAATTATGAGGGGCCCAACATTCTTTTTGAATGAGTTTTTATGATACTAATGATAATAATATTCTTTGGTACGATTCTCTAATATCTTAGTGGTTGCGATCAAACCATAAGCATATTCTTCACCTATCTATTTTGATGCGACTTAAATAATAGGAGCAGTACTTTCCTTTGCCTAGTTTTTTGAGTATGATAAGAAATTTGTTTACACCCACAGCTGGTCGAACCACAACTTCTTGAAGTTAATGGAACTGTGTTCCCCACCAACTTCACCGTCAATGAATCTAGCATGTCAGAAAACCTGAAGCTGCAGCTTACCAACAGAATTGAGTTCCACTACTCATTGGGAAATGTAAGTCAAGTACTTATTTCATTTATCATTAGGAAGTGTATGTACAGTAGTTTCCAATAACCATTGATATATGTATAAAGTCCAGTAATCATTTATTCCACTATATTTCTTTATAAAATTAATTACAGAACTTATTGCACTTCATAGGAATAATAATAGTGTAGTTTTATATAGAGTCAGTATCCATCAAACAAAATGCTCATGGCGCTTAATATGTGGACTAGGAACTCGATCAGTGACTTTCTTCGCCCCTAAAGGGTCCCTTCGTGTCTGTGTACCCGGTACCAGCAACGCTGGTACCACAGGGGCTGCCTGTCCACCACAGGGGCTGCCTGTACCAGTATCCACCTACTCGTCTCGAAAGATGTACTGGGTTCTTTATAATAGTGCACATGAGCCATTGTATACACTGGGCCTGCAGTTTATAGTCCTTATCCGAGAAGACTTGTTCTGCCACCAGAAGCATAGACGAGCGTGCTGTTGGAAGCAACGTCGATATTATGGCTGTAGGTTGCAGCGGCTCTGCTAATCGCTCGGCCATTCGACTCACCTTTAAATATACAGTATTGTACTGTACATATTCGAAAATAATTATATAGCAGCTGTAGTCAAGTGCTTTTTTCCACTAATCAATTGGGAAATAGGTACAGCATTCCAATACTTATTGGAGATACTAAAGTATTCCACTACAAATTAGTCATTGGAAAAATGTTTAAGTACATACTGTATGTACCGTTCCTCTAATTATTTGCAATGCAAATAGAATATAGTTCACAACTTAGTTGTGATACGTAATACAGTAAGTACAACACTTTGCATTCCTAATTATTTCAATGGTAAGTGTGTGGCAGATCATGAATTTTTTCCACCTGGGTGGGTTGGTGGTTGGGGGGGGGGAGGCAAGCTCCTTTATCGCCACCGATTACATCACAGATAATTCAAAGGAGGGAAGACTGTCTATCATATGCATTATAGATAAAAATGCCAGTGTTGAAGGACTGTCAGAAGATGCTTGGGTGAAAATCGCTTGGCTCAGCATTTGCGTTGCCTTGTGGGTTCTCAACCTCAACGCTTGGTGTACATTTTGCTTCTGTCCTTGGACAAGGAACTGACCTACGTTGAAACATACTGGGGACCTTACCATGCAATGCAGAGGCTTGTATTAGTACAATGGCTTCCTATACAGCTCATTCCCTACGTTCAATGAGTACAGAACTATCTTTAATCTACGGTCAGTAAACACACAGACTGGGGACCATGTTGTGATATTTGTCATGATTATCATCATCAGATCTCATTAATTGAAGTAAACAGCGTGATTATCTTGATGTCTTGTGTGCATTATGTGTAGATTCCTTGGCCTCCCAGGGTTCGCTTGGCCTTGGAGGTGTGATAATGATAGGCCCTATCTATGAAGTTATGAATTTGTTCAATATAAGGTTTTTAATAGCTGTGTAAACTGTCCTCTTGATCATTTAAAGATAACATTACAAGCACCTGTCAGATATTGGGCTAAGTTTGGGACAGTCCAACAATTATTTTCTACAAATGAACAAATTTAATTTAATCTTCTTTGCACAGATAATGAAACTGCTGACTATTCTTTTTCTTTCAAATACATTAAGTTGAACTCTAACCTCCAGCATCTGTCATCACTTAATTCCTTTCTTTATTGTGGAACTTTTACTTAGTATATTCACACTAGAATTTTTAACAATTATATCTTTTCTTGCTTTTTGCTTGTGTAAAAAATATTTTTTTTTATCAAGATTAATAAATGTTAAGAATCCTGACAAAACTCATCGTAAATTATTTCTCATATCTAAACAATCAAAGAAATTATTTTTTGTTTGCTACTCCTTTGATGTTTCACATACAATAAACAAAATGTTCTTTTTCACAAGATGGTAACTGAACAATTGTTTTTCTTTATCGCTTTTTGTTTTCCTGTTCCTAGGTGACAGAGGTCTTTGCTCCAACCAATGAGACAGAATGGACCTTGAACATCAAGAGGGGTATCTTGAACATTTTCATCCTCCGCTTGGAAGATGATGAAGATTCAACAGTCTTCTCCAGATATGAGGTACGTCAGAAGATGGTCAAAGATTAAAACTGCCATAATTTCCGTGACAGCACTGGTTTAAGGTCCGCCTTGGCAAAGGTTGTCATTGACACAGTGTCAGGCTATATCTCAGAAAGACTGCGATGAATAGTCAGTTCATCAATACTATCTTTTACTGTTATAGGAAGGAATCTCCGGTATTTGTGATACAATGTACCAAATCGAGAAGCGACGCAACATTGACGAGATTCTCATGATGAATATCACTAAGGTACGCGACTTCACTAACTGCACCTACACACCCACCAAGTTGGATACTCGGGCCGAGACCAAGACTTGCATTGCTTGCGAAGACACCAAGGTAAGGACAGTATTATCCAATTGTATGTAGTAGGCCAGGTCTTTAGGGTTGAGGTGAACAGACCCTCTGTATGTGAAAGTAACTGCACTTGCCTGGGCACCCCCTATTTTAGATATATCCACTATATGATTCATTCACTGATGCCAACCACAGTCAAAGAGAGGCATTTGCATCCATTTGGATAGATTTATTACAGTTGGGAATTATTTTTCATTTATATTTTAATACCAATATTCTTTTTCCACTTGGCAGACATCTTCCCTGAAATCAATGGCTACCTTCCACTACAACGTCACTGGTTCTCGTACCAACTTCATCATTGATTCAGTATTAGTTCACGGACTCTACGTCTTCTATCCATATTCAATTGAAGGTGGCTCAGCTAGAACTCTTGTCAAGTAAGTAAACCTAAAGCTGGTTTTACACTAGGCAAATTTATTCGCGCAAATTGAAAGTGTTGGTTTACTTCCTGAGCTCTCATTGGCTGAGCAATTTTTCGCTTGCAAAAAGTTGAAACAGTTTGAACTACTGATATCCCTAAAGCGAAAAACTTCAATACAAATGCAAAAGTGCATGCATATGAACCAATGCTTTTGATTTGGGCAAATAAATACTTTTAGCGTAAAATCGGCTTAAAGTACTATAAAACATTTTTGCTCTACAAAGCACTGTAGTAAATTTTTTCGAAATTTGAGTCTATGTCATTAGATAAAGTTTGATCAAACATTGCCTGACAGACAAAATTTCAATGATGTATTCTCATCTGTACTCCCAGCTTTACCATTATTTTGCCAACGATATGTTTCATGGGAATTAAATACAAATCAGAACATATGACAGAACCTCAACAGGGCCACTAATAACCTAGTGTTAAATAATTATTATGTAAAAGGTTTTATTTGCAGTATAAAAATGCAGTATCAGTATCTATTTATTAATGATTATTTTCTTTCGCTTTCACAGCCAGAGCCTTGTGCTCGTCAATGTCACTAAGACGACGGATGTTGTTCCAGAGATCACCATTGAAAAGAAGAGCTTTGGCGGAATCTTCCACACTTTCCCCAAGCTGATGAAATCATCATCAGCTGACATTATTCCAAAGGTAATGAATATTCATCTCCTCTATATATTCCTTCTTTTTCCTCCTTCCTTTCATTCTAATTTTCCCTCTTCATCTTTCTCCATCCTCCATATCTTCTGTTTTCTTCCTCTTTCAACTGTTGTACTTCATCGTCTTTGTTGTTTTCTATTTCATCCTCCCCTATAATTCTTCCTGTGCTATTTCTCCTCTTCTTCCACTTCTGTTAATTTCTCCTTCCCCATCCAACTTCTTTTCTTTCTTCTTAATAATCTAATCTTTTTAATTTCTAATCCCCTATTTCCTCTTTTGACTTTATCTTCCTTCTCTTTTTACTCCAATAATGTTATCTTTTTCCTCCCTTTTCCTCTTTCATCTTTATTCTCTTCATCATTTCTCTCTAATACTCCTTGTACTCTTCATCCAGTGTTTCTTCACTTTTTTCTTCTATCCCTACTTAACCCTTTTTTTTTCTAATCTTTCTCTTTATATTTTTTGGATTTCTTTTTCTCTCTTCAACTCATTTTATCTTAATATAAAGTGTAGTTGTTGTTTATTGTTTCACACTGGCAATTTACCTCTATGAGAGACTGATCTTCAATTATTAATACTTTATCAAAATGTTCTTCCGCATTATCTAGGTTGAATTCTTCCTTGAGCAACTGAAAGAGACCGTCCAGGAATCAATGGCCATCGATGCTCCTAGCCATTTCATCCACCTCGTCAATGTCCTTCGTCTTGCCGACTATGACACTCTATTCCAGATCTGGGAGAAGTACGAGTTAATTGAACAGAAGAAGTAAGTACTCTATTTACAAATATTTAATAATTTTATAAATTGGAGTGAAGCTGTTAATTTGTGGCCTCACTTTTCAACAGGGGTGGCACCTAAATCTGCCACTGATTAGCATTGATATATTAATTTTATTCTCTCTTGTAGAGAGTGGCTCCTTGAGGCTCTGCCATTGATCGGAACTGAAGAGGTCACCAAATTGATGAAGGTGAAGATCCTTGAAGAGAACATTAAGTTCAAGGAAGCTGAAAAGTTCTTGACTAAGCTCACCTTCACCAAGAAACCCACCGAGATTATGATTGACAACGTATTGGTCAGTAAATCATGATATATTATTTAATTTAATTTTAAATCAATATTAAATCGGCTAAAAAAACAAACATTAGAGATAAAGTGATTGAACATAGAAATACCAACAGAAAATCAAAATTTTAATTTAAAATTAAATCTGCTAATAAAAACAAACATTAGAAATAAAGTGATTAAACATAGAAATGCCAACAGAAATCAAAATTTGAAACCCTGTGCAAATTATAATCAAATAGAAATTGTGTGTCACTTTATGAAAATAAGGATGGATGAGCTCCTGGAGTCTACAGCCAACTATTTTTAGATTTGTATGTCTTTAGGGTTAGATTAAGTATTTCTTTCTTTTTGTACTTTTGTTTTCATGTTTATGTTAAGGTCTCAACAAATCTATAAATCAACAATTTTTATTATTATTATTATTATTATTATTATTTATTATTATTATTTATTATTATTTTAATTTTGTGGAGAGAGTAATTTGTAGCTAAATATTTCATACCATATGTTATTAGTTCATAATCAGAAATTTTTTTCGGTTTCAATTTTCAACATTCCAGGATATCTGCCGTAATGAGAAATGGAACCTCACTTACGAAATGTCCCGCACTGAAATGATGGAAATGATCCGAGCCCGCCGTGCCTGCTGGCTGACCCTCGGAAACCTTGTCGGTGAATTCTGCAACGAGAAGCGTTACTGCCCAACAAAGTATGTTGTTGCTTTCAGCCGCTGCGAGGACATCTACACCGACATCGTTGATCCAACTGAATTTGATGTTTTTGAGACTCTCAGCCAGGTAAACTTTGAAAAATTATTTATTTTGAACACCCAATGCAAAAATTAACTTCCTTTTCACACTGTATGCTTTTCAAATATTCTCAATGAACAGTGAGAGTATGATTATATTTTAAGTCCTGTCCAGACTATCAAATTTAATTTGACAAAAACATGTGACATGCCTAAATATGGTCATGATGACATCACATCATGACCATATATAGGCACATCATGACTATGATGGGCATACAACAGTTTTGTGTCAGAGAAAATTTGTGTGGAAAAAGTCTTTGCTACTTTATACTCCCTTTATTAATTAAAATCATGATTTCCTCCTCTTTTCCTTTTCAATAATTTTACTCTTCCTCATCTACGTCGTCGTCTTATTTTTCAAATCTCTCTTTCGCATTCCTTCATTCTTATTCTCCTTCTCCCCTCCTTCCTTTTATTATTTCTCTTCTTCTGTTCTCTATATTATTAAAGGCTCTAAGCACTCACAGATTTAAGACTTCATAAGTTTGTAAATAACTTCTGTGTAAATTTTTACAATAGATAATTCCTACAGAGACAATTTTTATGGGAGCTGATTTTTTAATTGACAACCCAACATGACATTTTCGCCCCTGTAATGTATGTATTTGTCATTAAAGCAAATCTTTGCACTACAAAAATTTCATGTTATAATTCAGTTTTTAATTATATTTGAAATGGCGCTATAGCTGTTCAGTCACGGGAACTTGGGTTCAAATCCTTTTGAAAGTCATAAAAAACAACAAAAAAGCTCATAACACTTATTCTGTAAATGGTGTGTCATTAGATCTTGAGTGAGAATAAATGATTAAAATACAGAATTACAATCTTTGTTTTTGAATTTTGTGAATAAAGCCTAATGTATTTTTTTGTTATTTTATGTACATAAATTTTCATATTTTTCTTATATATTTTTTCAGAAAATTATTTCCGTCAATGGTAAATTGAAGATTGACAGCACCTACGATGATGCCACTGTGAAGCGCGTCAAAGAAATCCGAGAGACAGAGGTCAAACTAATGTGCATTAACTCCATGGGAAATGCCGGTCTTCGTGATCATGTCTTTGAATTGACCAAGATTGTTGAGGACCCCAAAAACAGATTGGGAATCCGTGTTGCAGCCGTCCACGCTATGCGCAAAATTGCTCCAAAAGAGCCAAAGAAGGTAGTTGATTGCATTGGCCTTGTATTACTTTCCTCGAGGCACTGGGTTCAAATTTTTTTTTTTGGGGTGGGGGGGTGTTCAAAATGTTTCCAAAAAACCCCTAGCAAGAGGAGATCAGGTTTCTCCCCTGGGAAAATTTTTATTCCTAAATGGGGGAAATGAGCTTTCCCGATTTCTAAGTTGTCTTGCTATGACTTAATTTCTTCAGAATTCAAGGTTTTATCCCTCTTGAAAACGGTCAGGTAAACTTTCTCATTCTTATTACATTAATTGGCCTATGTGTGTCTTTTAATGACTTCAGATTTCAAGGTTAAATTTTCCCCTCTTAAAAACAATTCCATGAATCGATGAATTCCAAAGAGAGAGGAAGTCTGGGTTCTGGGGTTGTGACAGTTTACTGCTTTGCAATAATTATTAAGTATATTTTCTATTGTTGGATATATAATAACATGCACGTACATTCTGTAATTGTCTTAATACATAATTCTTTTGCTTTACATGAAATATATTTATCTGTTCAGGTTCTGTCCTCCTTACTTCCAATCATGCGAGATCCATTCTCTGATGAGGAACTCCGCATCATCTGTTACCTGGTTGCCATGGAGTGCCAGCCACGCCCAACACTCCTGGTCTCATTTGCTGAGAACCTGAAGAATGAGACCAGCAAACAGTTCCGTACGTTCGTCTCCTCCCATCTCATGAATCTTGCCAAGAGTGAAGACCCATGCAAGAAGAAATTGTAAGTGTAAGCCCAGTTGTATGCCCATATATAGTCATTTAGTGCCTATATATGGTTGTGATGTGATGTCACCCTGTGCAGACTCTCAAATTTGGTTTGAAAAATCATGTGACATACATAAATATGGTCATGATGACATCACATCATGACCATAATATAGGCACATCATGACTATATATGGGCATACAACAGCTTTTGTCAAAGTCAGGACAGAGCTTTAAAATATAATAATGTATCAAGTATTCATTTATTTTATTTATAAAAATATAAGTAGTATATTTTTACTGTGTATTTATTATGTTTTATATATTACATATAAATACTTATCTTTTAATTCACAAAATACAAGATACTTTTATTTTGCCTATGCAAATTGAGATACAAAATTGTTTTTACTTATTTAGAAGACAATCAGAATAAAAGTGAACTTTAAAAACACAAATTGAAATGTGATAGTGCCAAACATAATGTAAATATTGTTTTTTGTTTCATTTTTAGGTTACGGTAATGAAGCTTAATCTAAAATGAATTAATTGTTTAATTTTATTAGACGAAAACAATTATGAAATATATACATTTAAATTTCTTATCTTTATGTTTTCTTTATTTTTATTTTTTTACCATAGGATCAAAGCAGCTAAGTATGCCATTGAGACGACCAAGTTGTACAATGATGGACCATTCTACTCCAAAAACCGTCAAATTAGTGTATTCAATGGTAATTTTTGTCTCATTCTTTCTACTGTTGCATAAAACCCTTTCGCTAGATGTTACAGAAACATTGTTTGCTTTCATTCGTCTTCTCGGAAGTTAGGAAATTTGGTTCCATTTCCTCTTTCAAATGCAGTAGAAGTCTTCAGCTTACCTCTGGCTTGATCAAATTTTTGTTTGTACACATGGCATTATTTTGATGTATCAGGCCTGATGTGGCTGTCAATGTTGACGAGAGGCGGCCACAGACTGTTCAATTAATTAATGAGCCATGAAATATTCACCCCTAGGGCTAAAACATGGTGTGGAGCCACTTCAATGCCCGCCAACAGTGCAAGTGCGGTAACTAAGTATGGTCAGCGTGTGGTTCTAACCATCGTCAACAACTTCAGAACCTGAATAAAGATCGCTGCGCCAAACCGCCCTTCCCGTGTTATTGTACTGAAATAATTTTTTTTAAATTTTTTATATTTATGTAGCACTAAAATAAATATAAAACATAGATGTAATAACAATAATTATCATCGTTCTCATTTTTAAAAGCATTGTTTAGCACATACAGGCTATTGGCTATGTGGATAAATGAATTGGTTTATTAATCAGTGTGATTGATTGATTGATTAACTGATTAATTGATTGATTAACTGTTTCAGTAAGGCCCAATTAACCTATTTCATTAATGCATCATATTTCGACAGTTATTACTTCTTAAAATTAATTATGCTCCCTTGAAAAAATTGCAGTGATACAATAATTATTCAATATATTTATTTTTATCAGATGATTTCCAAGCTGGTGGTACCATAGAGATGAACACAATTTTCACCCCTGGCAACTTGCTCCCACGCTCAGCCAACACCAAGCTTAACCTCAACATCCTTGGAAAGTCATTAGATGTTTTTGAAGTAAGAATTCCTTGAAAAAAATAAAAACTGTATAGAATAAAATCTTGGTAAAAAAAATTAAACTTTGATTAAATAAGTTATCAACAAACTTAAAACACATATTAGACTTACTATGAAATCCTAATATTCATCTTTTATAAATAAGATTTTTTTTATATAATATTTTTCAACTAAAATGTAAATAATTGTTAATAATTATTTATATTAAGTTTATTTAGCTCTAGACAGACATTATGCTACATATTATATATCATAAATTTGTTAAAGATATTATAAATAATTATGAAGTTGGAACTGTATTAGTTAGTAACATGAAATATAAATAGATGAAGTGCAGTAGTACCTTCTTTTCACTAACAAAATTTATTGAGAGACAATTGAGTGTGTCAATAAATTGTGTTAGTAAAAAGTTGCTACTGCAGTACTTATCTTTTGTATAAATTGTCATTGTTTATCAGCCTTCATTACAAGAATGTAATATGTTACATAAGAAAATTAATTTGACCTTTTCAATAATAACAGAACCATATAAAGTACATAAAAAGTAATTTGTGAATATTTTTTCTCATTAAAAAAGAAAAAAATTACCTGAAAGATAATACTACATGATTTTGAGAGTCTAAAATTGTTTAAAACTTTTTTTCAGTTTGGCTACCGTGCAGAGGGACTCACCAATGTTCTGGAGAAGATGTTTGCACCAGAAGGATTCTGGTACAAGAGGACCAACCTCATGAACTTCTTGAAGAGATCCACCCGCAGCATCACTGGAGAATCTCTAGAGGAAATGATTAAACAAAAGGTAAAGTTTACGTTAGACGTCATCAGTAACACTTTCCAGAGAAAATCTTAAGCGAGATCCGTTCTGGTGAATCTACTGATCTCAGCCAGTAAAGAATAGAGAGTTTAGAATGTTTACATTTGCAGACAGATTAAGGATGAATTGGGTTAAAAATTAGTTTTGCTAATGACTAACAACCCTTCTGGTTACTTCCTTCTAGCTTAACCTGATCCGATCTTATCTCTAGGTAAAACCATTCACCAGTGAGCCAGAACCGTCCCAGGGATACACCTGGTTCAAGATCTTTGGACAGGAAATGAGCTATGAAGCATTCAACAAGGAGTTCTTCAAATCCATCTTGACCGAGGGTAAGATCAGAACTAACTTCAAGGATCTTGAGACCCAACTGCGTGAACCACAGACCTTCAACTGGAACAAGGGTAAGAAGCGTAGAATTTCTTTGAAATATAACTGTCAAAGTTGTTGTTACAAAAAATTAGCTTAAAGAAAGCAGCTTAACTCACTCGACTAAACTGGTGGATATCACTGCGTGTGCACTCTAACCATGGACATTTGTTCCAGATCTTTAATTCCTGGTTAAATTCCATTGCTTCTCGTCTTATAATGTTAATACTGGAATGCTGAAATGCAAGTGTGCAGTAGTGCACTGTCTGTCAAATGATACTTTTAAATTTGCTGATTCTATGTAAATTATGGCAGACGTGCACATTTGATAAAAAAAAAGTACATTCTTAGGAAAATTGCTGTGGACTGTCTCTCAATGTACTGCCAAATTAACACAAGAAAGACTCTATGGGTTTTTTCATGGTGTGCTTCACAAAAAAAAATCCAAATTAGATTTTTTGGTTCATTGTAACTTAATTTGATTTAAACCAGGAATGCTTCTGCTTGACTACCAACGACAAGTACCTACAATCTGCGGTATGCCACTGTCTCTCAACATCACCATGGCATCCATCGTAACCCTTGAGGGTGAGGTCATGATGAGGGTGACACCATTCATGCTCAGCAAGAACCCAACTGACATCGCCAGCAACATCAAAATCAAGCCAAGGTTTGTATAAAAAATCTTTAAATGATGTGAATAAATAAACCAGAATAATTCTTAATCCAGATGGTGTAGTATGCAAGAATAAAAGAAACTGCAAGTAAAGAAATACATGCTAATCGTGCTGGGATAATTCGCAGTATATAAATGTCCATTAATTACTATATGATTCTTTACTAAACCTGCAGGGCATAACTACAGGTTTGCAGAAGATGGTACATGCCTGGGCCACCGAACTGAAGGGGGTTAAAAAAAGACTGTACAAAAGTTTTACCAGTCTTAGAGTTTCTAAATTCCGAAGATCAATTAACAACCACCATAACATGAGCTTAGAACAAAGAACCCCCGAGCTGGAGAGGGCGCCATTTCCAATCTTGCTCTGGGTGCCAAAAACGCTTGTTACATCCTCGTAAACATGTGTCTGACAACTTGACAAGATACTCCATTATAAGTTTGAAATGACACATACAGTATATATACATTATTAATATAAGGTTTATTTCGTAAATACATACCTGATTGAACAGATATATGCTTTTATAGGAACATAATAACGGAAACACAGACATGTGACGCTTTTTTTGATGTGTGCTCTTTAAGACATATACGAATATACGATTTGTCATCAATTTGTTATCTCTTCTTTTGCAGAATGGCCTTGAATGTAGTCAGCAAGATGGGAATTGACTGTACCCTTATCAAGACAGGTGTTGCAATGAACACCACCATGAACTTCACCCTGCCCGTCGAGTCTGAGGTTGTCTACAGCTTTGGACAGAAGAAGCTCCGACTTGATATTGAGAACCAGAAGAATGACTACTTCAATGTCTTCAGCCTTAAGTAAGATTGAGAATTAAGCAATTGAACTTAACATTTTTGGAGACCAGTAGGAGTAAATGTTAACTGTTTGAATGGTTATTACAGTAATGTGTTTTGCAGACTGACTGGCTCACTGAATGACTGATTTTAATAAAAAGTTTTAAATTATAAATTTTTTTCAATTTTTGACTTGTTTATATATTTTACTTTGTTCTCCAGTCACACATTGTACACATTCACCAGCAAAATGGATTGCCCATGTGACAACTTTACCATCATCAATGGATCCTTCACCAACAACATCACAAATGTAAGTTTCTCAGACTAAAGAGGTATAAAAATTGCTTTATTTCATCCTTGAAATTGATATTCTCTACTTGCAATATATACATCAAAGTGTTAAACCAGTTAAAATAGTATTAAATTCGAAATAATAAAACTGTTAAAATTATTTAAAGTCATAAGTGATGTCATGAAAGTCAAAAGTCAAAGGTGAATATCAACAATTTAAACTTATCATTATATATTACAATTTTAATATTTTTTTTTATAGACATCCTCATGCTTCCAAGCATTCAACGGCAGTACTCAGTTATGCTCGAATATGACCTACGTGCCACGCCTGGGTGTCCGCAAGGCTCCATTCCGCCCATTGGTCGGATCATCATCTTGGAATATCTACGCCATGCGTGGTGTGAACAGCTCTGAACGCATCATCTTTGAGTACAGCACACCAACCACCACAACCAACATAACCGTACGTCTCTTAATTTCAAATGTCGTGCTTCAACAACCACCTATTAAAATATCAATTATTGCATTGCATGTTATTGTATAATTATCAGTGCTTCTAAGTAAAATAACATATGGCAAGTAGATATAGGATTCCTCCTACCCCCCCCCCCCCACTAAATATAATAAATATTGAAAATTTATTACGTTAATAATATAAGATATATTTTACTTTTGGTTGATAATTTCAGAACCGTTTATTGACTGTACGTACTTTTGGAGGATATTCACCAGAAACTCTATTTACTTTGAACTTCACCCTCGACAAACCTGAGGAAAAATTCAACCTGACCATCAGACGCTCTGACGTTCCTGATTGGTTCTGCAACATCACATGCAAGGTTATGGCTATAAACAGGTCAGAGGTCAGTAAGCCTATTTTTCTATAATTTTTTGGAAAGTCAGTTAATTTTCACAAGGAATTTGATTAACTTTGAACATTAAATATAAAATAAGAAAAAAGCCATAAAATATTGAACATTATAAAACATAACTTACAAAAATGGAATACATTTGACTTCATTCAGTGTTGTTTGTATATGTATACACCTGCATAATGTATTAACATAAAGTATACTGTTTATTGTTTACAACTCTTAAGGTAGTTATGTCTTAAGTTGTGTGAGTTGAACTAATCATAGCACTCTATTTTTTCCATCAGGTTAACTTCACAATGGAATGGGGTCTGCCCAAGAATTATTCTTACAACATCACCGACGGAAAGATCTTGTACCCTACCCGTGAATTCTTTGTCATGGTAAACAGCGTTCGCAACATAACCTTCAGGAACAGAACATTCGAGATCACCTGGGCTGAAGTTCCACAGTGGCTACAGAACGTAATATTGACTTCCTTTTAAATACTTGTCAATTGAGGGTGCTGTTGCTTTCCATGTATATTTTTGCTTAATATAGAAATATGTATTACTTTCACATCCCCCACCCCACTGTCAATTATTCCGCTGCCCCGCTGTCAAAATTCCCCTCCTACCATGCATAAAATAAGTCAATGTGGAAGCAGTTTTTAATATAAATTTAGTTTTCATTGATCAATTTTATGAATTGTATTTATCGGTGATTTCATCAAAGATACTAGAAATACAAGATAGAGCACTCGCATAGCAAAAGTGATGCAGATATACGTCACATCTTTTACGCAAATCCAGTCGTAAGCGGCGCATTTAAGTTTTAAATATAGCAAATTTACACACATTTATCCAGTTCACATCCAGACGTACAGGGTGCCCTTCTGTTGCTAAGTAAGTCCAGGCATACGCGGCGCACTTCTCTTTCCACTCATGATGGAAACTTTATCGCTAATCAGAGTCCAGTCATACGATTCTGCCATTCGTGTCTGTTATTTTATGCTTTTTATTTATTTATGCCTACTTGTTTGTATCTTATGGGTGGCAACAAATTTCTACCATCGCCAAACGGGCCACCAAAAGAGGTTATTTATTCACCGTGATGCAAGTTTGGCAGAAGATTTTTAGATCCAGCCCTATGTGGTGCCCCATTGTTTGTATTCCCACCATGCATTTCGGTGGAACATTTTTTTTCAACGCTATCTTGTGTTTCTACTACATGTATCTTTGATTTCATGTTTTTTTTTTTAGTTTACTAGTGATGTACGAATGAAGCTTCCAGTGATATTGAACAACATGTGGCTGATTGAAGACCTGGACATCACTCGCATCCCTAAACTGTCCACTAGTAACCACACCATTAACATTACTCTGCAAGTAAGTAAAAATCATCATTATCATCATCATCATCATCATCAATAATAATAAAATAATAAAACCACTGGTTGGTTGTCTCGATGTTTTGATGAGATTGCTCAGGCATTTATCACAAGAATGAGAAAAGATGAGTTCTCTTCGCTTTTTGTGTTCATTGTTTTATATAAAAACAAAGAATGTGTGAAGGGTGCTTGATCTGTCACTGTTTAACATAAAACCATACCCCAGAGAAAGTAAAACTAATAAAAATTGCTTAATATTGACTGAATGTTGTGAGAGAGCAACTAGCTCAAGAGAGAGCAGCTAGCTCAGTCAGCTAATCTGGTGGTAGCCGCTGTGTGTGTGCTGAACCGTGGAGATCTCTATTTCCCCGGTTCAATTCCCATCGCTGCCTCTCCTTGTGTTTCAGCTAGAGGGCTGAAATACAATAGCGCACCGTCTTTCGGATGAGACGTTTAAGCCGCTGGTCCCGTGTGCATTATGGCCCATGTGCACGTTAAAGAACGCAGTCTCTTCGGAAAAGAGTAGGGGATTGCCTCCCGGTGTACTGCCTAATCACCACCAGAAGGACCCCACTGGAAATAAGTCTTCTTCTAGACTTTCGTGGGCTATCCTTGGTGTTTGCACCGAATAAATCCAATCCAATCCAATGTTGTACTTATTTTTCTGAAGGCTAAGAAAGAACGCACTATTGACATCATTATGGACCTTCCACTCCAACGCGTCCAGATCTTCAACATGACACTGCCAACCAGGAGCGACATCATTCAGAAGAGAGTGCCATTAGTCCTGAAGCAATTCAAGAGAGAAGTCACAGACAAATTCTTCCGCCGTAAGTAGCTGCTATTAAGATTAATGTTTAATTATATATATATATATATACATATATGTATATATATGTATACCTGATGATGACCTATGGTCGAAAGTACTAGTACAATAAATATTTTATTTTTGAGACAGATACAGAACTTTGTTTGACTTCTTA
>NW_022702098.1:258733-278806 GCF_011630105.1 Anneissia japonica | reverse complement strand
ATAGGGCACACTGCTAGAGCCTCTACATTCTAAAAAAATTTATAAAGAAAAATGAAGAGGGTGGACTAATTAAAAGACAAATTGCAAAGACTAAAAAGACAAAACCAGTGTTCCATCCTTTTGTAGTGTAATGATTATTGATTTGCAGTCTTTACTTAAATAAAAACAATCTTGTATCATGACATCTTGTATCATGATCATGAGTTAAACGATTCAATTGGCCGTGCTTCTAAGACAGGGGAACCGTGACATACAGCCATAATGTCGGCGTTGGTGCAAACGGCACGCTTGCCTATGGTTCCGGTTTTGGAACAAGTCTTCTCGGAGAAGGACTCTAAACCGTATGTCCAGTATCTAAGAAAATAGACATTTCTTCAGGGGGCGGCACCAGGAATTCCCCAACGAGGGGTCCTAAGTCCCCCCCCCTCCCTAGTCAGGGAAACAATTAAATCTGAATTTGAATTTTTTCTGTATTAAAAAATAATAAGATTTTGTGTATTTTTTCTGTATTAAAAAATAATAAGATTTTGTGTTAATTATGTGATTCTTTATTTAAAAAGGATAATTTAATAGAAAACCATGCAAGTTACGGGTGTAATAGTATATAACACCTCGCACATACTGTAACACTGCTCACACTAAACAGTTTTTAATTTCTAAAATTTGACAGCTTAGTATGGCATGCTTGAATTGTACTTTCGGTGTTTTAGAGTTGATTTTTTTCCAACGACCATGCTGGAAACTTAGGGGGGGTTCGCCCTTCTGGTCCCGCTAGCACCGCCCCTGCATTTCTTTTGTAATCTTAAAATAAACCTTTCTAATAAATATTATGCAGCCACATGTACCCTGAACAACTTCAACAATTTCACCACATTCGATGGCGTCAACTACCGCTACAGGATGCCTGTCACCTGCCCTCACATCTTGGCCAGAGATTGCTCGCCAGAGCAACGCTTCACCGTTCTGCTCCAGAACCGTACGATGGCTGACAACACCGTTAAGAAGGTAGTGACCATTCGAGTTGGTGATCACCAGATCTTGCTGGACTCTCACTTAAACAAGACCATTAAGATCGAGGTAAGAGATTTTGTTACGAATTGCAGCCGGCGACCCACATGCGGCCCGACATCGATTTTGTTGCAGCCCACGAAATATATAAAAGCCGCTATGTGTGTCGCCATCCATCAGTAACATGTACTATCTGTATAAAAGCAGTGAATGTTTTTTGCAAACACACTGGATACATCAAAGTTCAGGTGCGGAGTTTCAGTATCTTAACAGAAACTCACCTTTCCAACCCAACAATACAGTAGTTAAGGGGAGGGGTAGATTATGGATGATTCAAGAAGTATAGGGTACGTGCTAGTGTGGTTTGGTAGGTGCCACTGTAACCCTAGTTTGATGAAGGATATAGGGTGGCTTCCAAAACACAAGTTAAGGTGGCGTACTAAAGTATGATAGCGCTGCGCTTAGTGTAACCTCGCTATGGAGAGACTATAGTGGGAAATCGTAATTGTGGCAAAGACAAGCCAAACCAGTCACTCGTCGCAAAAATCGATTTTGAGTTATTACTACAAGGTTAAAGAGTAAAACAAGAGCTATAAAATGGTAAAAAAATCATTCAAATCCGACATTTCCTTATGAAGTTACAAGCATTTAAGCATAGAGCTGATTAGGAACAATATATGAGAAATCAGCCTTCAAAGTTTATGATTTCAGGCATTTCTCATGCAGAAACTATTATAAAATCATTAAAAAGTGTTGTTTTAACATTGAAATTGGGAAAAATAACAGCAGAGCATGATGTATAGATACATAACCCTTAGTTTAGTGAAATAAAATAGATTTTAAAAAATTTTACATTCTAGCATGTTTTTGCTATTTTCTCTGAAACACAATTTGCGACGAGTGACTGGTTTGGCTTGTCTTTGCCACAATTTCTAAAAAAAACTTGTCTAAACCATCCTGGTATGGAAAACTGATGCATGTTTTATTTTTATTATTTTTAATTGTTACTATTTTTTGCTGTCTTTGTGCAGGTTGACGGAGAGAACTTGTGGATCAACTCCTATAACTTAACACAGAACTTCACCTTCGCAACCTTTAGGATCAATGTTAGCCGCACCGAGGTGAACGTAACAACCCCCATCGGTTTGACTGTCATCTTCAACACCGAAAATGTCACAACCGTCCTCACTCCATGGTACTACAACCAAACATGTGGTACGTTAGTAATTGTTTTTTCTATATTAAATACTTGAATTATAATCAAGATGGTGTCTTGGGGGCCAGGGCCCATTGAGTAGAGCTTCCCCTTCTTCTCTCCATCAGGGAGAAAAAACACAATTCCTCAGGGAAAAAAATTATGTTTTTTTTTTTACTTTTCATTAGACACTTGAATTGAATATAAAATTACCCTTTGAAGCCCCTAAATTGTCATCGTTTCCAGGGACCTTTTCTCCTTCACTTTGTGGAAGATTATGGGCGATGCCAAACCACACACACTCTTTGGGGACATGACCCTCCTCTGTCTGGGACATTGGACCACCTGGCACCGCTTCTTATTATAAAACGGTAATAACAAAAAAAGGTTATTGTTGTTTATTAGATAAAACTGTATCATTAGATGAAATATTGTTATTAAAGCTTTTTTTTTTTAGTTATGTTTTATGATCCAAGATAATTGTTCACAAAGATTTGCTGTTATATTTTATATTTATATTAAGTGGTTTTTTTTTTCTTTAAAGGTATGTGCGGTGACTTCAACGGCGAAACTGCTTATGAGTATGTTACTCCAGAAAATCAAATAACTTCAAACAGTACTAAATTTGCCATGAGCTGGTTGGTTCCAGGTGACGGCAATACTGCTGGATGTGAGTTCTAATTCTCATTTTGATGGATTTCATTTTAATTTAAAAATGTTTTTTATTTATTTCATATTTATAATGGGAAAACCTGTAAAGTTTCAAACTAATGTTATTCCATTAGGCCTAATTGTCATTAACATATCGAGTAGTTTTAAAAAGGGAGGGGGCTGATTGGGGCAGGCATGAAGTTTAAGTGTGGGGGGCTCGATGAATAAGTGAGGGGAACTAGCTCGTAAAATAAAGGGATAAGAGAGGGTTTTTATTTACTTGACTGATGTTTTTGCTTCTAACATTTCCAAAGAGTTGGGAAACTGGGGATGTGAGTTTTTTTTTTTTTTAAGGGGAATACAAACCCTCTTGCAATTCATGGATATACCACTGCTAATTATGTTTTTTAAACTAAAGACTATGTGAAGCTGACTTTATTGTTGAACCCTAGATTAGAAGGCACATCAACCACAAAGTGATAGCTCTACTAAATATATAAAATGTATGTAATCTGTTATTTGATTTATGTTCTTGATTGTTATTTCCAGCTTGCAACCTCATCAAGAAATACGTCTACCCACTCCCAGACCAAGTTTACATGGGCAAGAAACAAGCTGTCTGCTTAAGCACCGAGCCTGTATTCACCTGCCCAGAAGACTGTGTCCCAGCTTTCTTGCTTGACACAACTACAAGAGTTTCTAAATCTGTGAGTAATAGAAAAATAAATTTAGATAGTGGAAATTTTGTGAGACTCAATTGTTGTGGCTTGGGTGCAAATCTTCCATTTTTTTGGGTTTTTTTTCTAAATTGTTTATATCCTCAGACAGTAACATTTTTCAGATATAACATATGAAGAAGTTTAGCAAGTGTTCCTTGCTTTTAATCATGTGAATGCATAGCATCAGTTACTCCCTTTTCAGAAAAACAGATATCTCAGGGGCATGTAAATTTCCCAAGATACACTGTGGTCTTGCTTTTTGTCTTCATTGTTCGTCTTATTAATTCTGACTTTACCAAGACTAAAGCTCACTCATGTTAAGACAATCGGGGATTTACTAGGAATATCGCAGAAAGTCTGTATAAAATGTTTGCTTGTTTTTTTGTGTCACATTTTGTGTCTTGTAAATCATGTACAAGTCAAAAGGGGCGGTCCTAATTAGCTTGGTTCCCATAAAATCACTACAGTGTTCACTGCAAGCTCTGCACTGTGTAGCTGTACAAAACTTAATAGACCAACCAATCATTGTCACCAACAGTTGTTGTTGATAGCGTGTAGCAATTTTATGAAAACCAGGCTCTAGTTGAACCATCAATTTAACCAAGATTTTCCATTGTTATTTATACTTTTCATAATATTATTATTATTATTCCATTATTAATTTCTCTATTTTCTGTCCTCTCTCAGGTTGGGTTCAACTGCTTTGAGACGAAGAACAGGGAAGAAGACATTGCTAAGTACACAAAGAAGGGCAAGTCACTCTACAATAAGAGAGTCACCCTTGAAAAGGAGGTCTCCATCCCAGACTACTGCATCTGCTCCACAACTTACAACCCCAAAAGACGTTATTAAATTAGAGCGCCCTCAACGATCCTACTTGAAAACTTTTTTTTGAAACCATAATTCGCCCAATGTAAATAAAATGCAGACCAGTTCCAATTGGTATGCTGCAACTGGAATCGTAACTTCCTGATTATTTTAGAAGTAAGGAAAATATTCCCATAAAACTGCTAGTTTCCATTTACATTCCGTGTTTATCTATTATAGGCTGAAGTTTAACAAGATGCTAGTTATTGCAGGAATTGATGTGAAGATTTCCTTTCAATTCTTGTGTTTTACTTCTTAAAATATACTAACATTCAACTTTAGAATATATTGTAGATAATGAAAAGTGAATAAATATATTGATCAGGAATTTGTTTTATCTTGAATTATTTTGAAATAATTTGTGTGTTGGTAGGCAGACAAGCCAGTAAGTTTATCTCCGATCTTTTTGATTGTTTGACACTGTCTGCCGATAAATTATTCGTGGCAGTGTGCCTGGGAGATCTATCTGAATACGGTACATCCCGTGCACCTTAATGCGTTGTGATTTCCATTGAAAATTCTGCCGTCCGGTGCAGTATGTGCTCGACTTTAGATGTGGAATTTTTTGTCTTTTTTTTTTCAACTTTTGCGGAGACTTGTTTCATTTTCTGGAACCAGAGGTCGACAGTGATATCAATTTGACGTGACCCAAAGGCCGGCTTTAGCAAAAATCGATATAGTAATGATGGATTTATATAGCGCAGATAAACGAGGTCTCTATGCGCTCGGGACTAGATGTTGCACTTTTCAATAACTTTCTCCTCCCCTGAGGGTCACTTCATGTCCACCGCAGCCAGTAAACTGACACACTTTCATCTGTCCACGACAGGGGCCGAGTGAACCAGTACACCGGGGTAACCCCCCCCCCTACTCATCTCGAAAGATGTACTGGGTTCTTTAATGTGCACATGAGCATTATATAAGTATTATTAGCTAGAGACTCATCGAAATTAAGCCACTGTTGCATTTTTAAAGACGATTTAATATTTGGTGACCAGAGCTGTTAGATGTTCATGTTAACAGACAGATATTATGTATTATTTCAGCCGCGGATCTAGCCGGGGTGGGGGGATGAGGGCCCGTGCCCATGAACCAATGAGTTCAGTGGCGATCCAGCAGTGGAAGGAGAGCTCGATTGTTTACCACTTAGGCCTATTTACACAAACCATGGTGGGGCGGAGGTGGACGTGGCGTCGTGACTTCATATTGTGCCCCCCGCCCCTTCGTCAGAAACTCTGGATCCGCCCCTGTATTTTCTGTGAATATTAAGATCAACATTGTCACAGTTTGCATTATCTTTGCGATTAATTAAGAATATTTATATTTCTATTGAAACAGACAGAACCTTCACTAAAATATACCAGAACTATTATACAGATATTGAAATGCATTCTTATATAAAAACAATTAATCAGTAATTTACAAGAATTTTTATACAAAAATATCCTATAATATAATGGATATTTCCGATAAGCATCGCCCCTTGGATATTGTTGCTAAGGTCCCACAAAACAACACGTGCTGGCGTATTCTTGGCCCTGTTCTGATTGGTCAGTAGTTGTGTTTGACTCTCCGGAAAAGTCCACTGACCTCCGGATGATATAAAGCGTTTCATTTTTAACATTGTCGTTCTCACTCAAAAATCCATTCATGGTTATTCCCCATTGTCTCCTCGTCCTAATTGATGAACATGTTCTTTACCGTTATACGCGTTCTACCCAATCTCTCCAACTTATTACTCCACTAGTCATACGTACTGAACGTTCTTTTTCCTTTTCTGCTCCTAAAATCTGGAATAATCTGCCCTATCATCTCTGATACTAAATTATTCAAACCCTAGCCCAACTTCTCTCTAACATCTTCCAGCGCCGGTGACAAGTCAGTTTATATTTATGATATTGGAATGTACACTGAACACACATGGACAAATTCTTCTGAAACATAGGCTTTTCACAACAGTACAAAGAAAGAATGTAATAATTAAGGCTAATTCAGATCCCATTACAATAAATACGTCATTCCAAGGGGCTGATCCAGAATCCAAACGGAAGGCACCAGCTTCTAAGAATAGATAAGAGAGAAGCGCAGTAGTTGCGTAACGAAGGGACCATAGGACGTACTGAAACATTTTGTATTTGTATTTTATTTTTTCTTATTTTAGTACATGTAAGGCCTTTTATTCTAATAAAACTGTCAATTTGGATGCACCAACCTTTGTGTGTGCCACTGATCGTAAGTTGTTATTTCCTGATAGATTGATTGAATAAGTTACATGGCATTGTATATATTGACATTTTAAAAATGTGACAAAAGGGGAAACGATGGATCCGCCCTTGACTTCGCCTCGTTTTAACGTCATCATCACATCACCATTATATAGTCAAACCAAAACGCCAACAAATTCTCATGATCATTTATCATTGATTTTTGGCAACCACAGAGACCTAATTAATATGTGTGATGTGCCATAAAAAATAAAACTTAGAAACATTGTCGTTGATGTATTTACTTTACCTACTACAAAGTCGTGAGCCCACAAGCACCTCAGCCCCACCATGGTTGGGGCTTAGGTGAGAAAATTTAAGGAAATAGCTTTAAATAACCGGAAATGACACTTTTATAGTCTAGATTTAGATTTCCGATTCAGATTTCTTTATTAACTTCAGCTTAAAAAATATTGAATTGCGATAGGTTTACAATATATACAGATAAATTGTTATTAAAAAGTACAGAAGAGAAAAATTGAACAACACACAACACCACAAAGTTTAAAAAACAGATAAAACACATTTAAAAAGCAGAAAAAAAGATAGCTAAAAAATCAAAATAAAAAAATTAAAATAATCTCAGCAACAATTATAAATTGCCATATTAATTTTCATTATTCTTTCAAAAATTTAAAAATTTGGGTACGAGGAGATTAAAACAGGTAGTAAAAAAGTGGGAAAGTTTAAAAAAAAATACAAGTTAGCCTTGATCATTGTTTAAAAGTTTTACCATACAGGGAACAGTATTAGATCTGAACCTTTCAAAATTGGGCTTGATTTCGTTATACATTCGATGATTACGTAGTGGCATACGGTGAGTGGATTTGTTTGGCTTAAACCAGTGGCTGTACCTTACATATTTGGAGCATTTATTTGCGAACTTTAACACATAGACCATATCTACGATTTTCAAGTGTAGTAAGATTGCAATTTATTAGTGATCTTTCATTGTCAAAATTATGATCAAATCTTTTAAAACCCAAGACAATTCTAATGGCTCTCTTTTAGATGGACTCAATTTTCTTGTTTTGCTCCTCATTAATTCCCGAATGCCATACTACAGAAGCATATTCCGCGCCTGGCCGAACATAACTTGTATACACATCAATTAAATCATTCCTAGAGATACCAGCTTTCTTTAATTTGCTTAGCATGAACAGTCGTTTATTAGCTTTACTCATAATTTCATTTACATTTCTATCCCATTGAGATCATCCTGGATCCAAATAAAGCGCCAGCAAATTCTCATGATCTTTTATCAGAGATTTCGGCAACCACAGAGATCTAATTAATATGAGTGATGTACCATAGAAAATAAAACTATAGAAACACTTTCTTTGATGTATTAATTTACCTGACCTACCTCAAAGCCGTGAAGCCACAGCCGTGTGGAATTAGTACCTCTAGATGGGCGGAAATGACACTTTTAAATAGTCAAAATCATCATCACATCACCATTAATAGTCAAAATAAAGCGCCAACAAATTCTCAAAATCTGTTATCAGCTATTTTCGGCAACCATAGAGATCTAATTAAAATGTTCATGTATTGTACTATAGAAAATACAACTTAACATTGTCTTTGATGTATTTACTTTACCTACTACAAAACCGTGAGTCCACACCCTTCTCAACCCTACCATAATTGTTGTGGGTTAAGATGAGAAATTTTGGGGAAATAGTACTTCTCTAGATTGCCAGATATGACATAGTAAAATTCATCATCATCGATCTAATTAAACGTTGTGATGTCCAATAGAAAATAAAACTGAATTGTCTTTAATGTATTTAATTTTACCTATACTTCATGTGCCGAAAGCCAATCTTATCTTTGCACGCTTTTCCTCATACCTCTCAAATTATAATAAAGGCACCCACACTCGAGTCGTGTGTTATAATAGGTAGGCCTAATTCAGAAGTTTGTGGGCAGAGATACCAGTATGTTGCTATAAAATAAGATGTACTTTGGATGCACAGCGTTCATCTGTTACAACGTGAGTCATTTATGCAGTGTATTTCAACATTTTTCAGGCAACTTCTTGACTTATGATATTGCATTGCAGACCAAAAGTGCCACCCCTCCCACCATTAAGTATGTGGTAACGGAAACGTGTCCCTACCCACTTTTTCTGCGTCCATGGGTGCATGAGAGTCCACAGGACCTCGGCACCTTATACACATCTAGATGTGTATAAGAGACAGGCATCTGCCCCAGCTACCCTAACTCCCTTATCCATTATCCACTATTATTCCACTAAGTGCCTAGTGACAAGTGATCAGCATACGACCGTAATAAAACCTTTTTTTTTTTTCTTCTTTTTTTTTTGCGACCTTTGGATTGGGTTCTTTTCGAGGCTACATTTGCAACGTAAACGTTCCCCCCCCCCCCACGTTTTGCCACTAAATTTTTTAAATTTCAATGTAAATCAATGTTACGTGCTACTTTCTTTATCTATTTTAAAACTTTTGTGCCCGCTGCTGTTTGAAAAGTCTGGATCCGCCTATGCTAAAGAGGAGGTCTCTATTACGATCCTAATTACCCGGTCACTCCACTCTAATCGAAATATGTATCAGGAGGTGTGTCTTTAATGTTACTTACCTGGTGAACCAGTGTTTACTAAAACTAATTAAGTTTTTTTGTTCAAACATCATACATCGGGATAGTAAAGGCGTAGAGGTGCGCCTACCCTACCGCCACCCTCAGAAAACTCCCCTCCCACACTCCAACTCTCTCCGATTTGAAATTTTAGTTTTTGAAGTTTTAGTTTAAAAACCTCATATTCATTGAATCATCGGACCCTCCTATTTCCCATT
Organism: Anneissia japonica; assembly: GCF_011630105.1. Classification (NCBI taxonomy): domain Eukaryota; kingdom Metazoa; phylum Echinodermata; class Crinoidea; order Comatulida; family Comatulidae; genus Anneissia; species Anneissia japonica. The sequence continues at coordinate 269,286 of NW_022702098.1, read as the reverse complement.
CGCGCCCCAACAGGTGCTTCCGTTTTATCAGTAATCCTAGCTAAATTCACCACTGGATTCAAAAGAGCCCGAATATAAAAATATTATTCCTATTGAAATGAGAATACAAATTTTTGTTCAGATGTTACCACCGCAAGCATTTTTTAAATTTATTTATAGCGGCAAATTGTTAACGTAGTACGAACGAAAGTCACGTAAGCCCTTTTTCGAATTGTAACAGGTTAATTTGTAAGCTGGTGATAGTAACCGCATATTTATTAGCCTTTCGATTGTTATTATTACAAATTTCATAAGTTCCGTTCTTATATAACCTTGATATGAGTTACAGTTTGTTGAGCTTATCGATAAGGAAACACTACATACTAAAGAATGTTAGAAACCATCTGTTTCATGTATGGGAACGTGGCCAGGTGCGCACACATTTGCCGATAAATTTATCTATCTTTGGGCCGGTTATCCCAGCAAACACATATTGTTCGCGAACGTTGTGGTTAGTTATGTCTATGGAAGGCAATCCCCGCCAGAAATGCAATAGAAACGTAGGCCTACAACGTACTCACAGAAATAGACAACGTGATCGCACAAACATACAACGTACTCGGAAAAATAGGCAACGAACTCGCAAAAACATACAACATACTCAGAGAAATAGGCAACGAACTCGCACAAACATACAACGTACTCAGAGAAATAGGCAACGAACTCACACTAACATACAACCTATTCGTACAAACGTACAGTGTTCGCACTAACGAACAACTTAGACAAAGACAAAACACAAAAAGAAAAAGAGACGAAACACAAACGTACAACGTAATCGCAGAAGTAGACAACGAACTCCGTATAGGCCTATCAAGAATCGTCCACTTTTGGTGAAAGTTAAACACCGAACAATCTATTTCTGTGAGTAGGTTGTACGTTTCAAATTGTATTTTTGGCCGAGATTACCTTCCATATATGTCACAAAATAACGTTCACACAAAGTTACAGGAACGTTGAAACGTTATGTAGTCGTGCGTACGTATGACAGGAGTTTGCCCTGCCTTACTTGGTATCGTGCCGAATAGTCATTACGTTTCCAAATACTTGCGAAAAAAATTTCGCAAGTGATTCGTGTGGGAATCGAACCCACAACCTTTCAGATTACTAGCCTGGCGCTATAACCACTAGACTACCGAGCTTGCGCTTAGTGACTAGTGTTGAATGGGCCGAAGTTATCCTACTTAGGCACGAAAAATGGAGCGGGGGCGAAGAAACGGTACACAAACCGGATCCAAAGGCACCACAGCAAGGCGATAATACCATGCAGGGCACATTCTATCTACAGTATAGGCCTATTTGTTGTGGAAAATATTGGAGCCCCAACTTAAATTTTACCATAGTCTTACATGGATCTTACATGGATCTCAAATGGTTATGAGAAAGAAATGTTGGAAAACCAAGAATTGCATGGACAGGAAACATCAAAGAATGGAGTGGCACGAGCTATCAAAATGTTTAGGATGGCGTACGATAGAAGAGGTAGTGATCCACATAACACATAAGCCGAACTGCTAGGAACAGAGGTCACCCACAGGTAACAGCTAATTATACGATATTTTATTTTATTATGTTACGGTATGTTACGTTGTATTGTGCTGTGTTGCATTTTGCATTACAATACATTGCAATAAATTAGGCCTTTTTTACATTAAATCGCTTTACATTACATACTATACTACATTATTTTTCAGTTGATCATGCGCGGATCCAGTAGGGGAACGGGACAACTTCTCCCCACACCCCGGTTTGGTAATACAATTTGAAATGCCAATGCATATCAATGCTATGTATTGAAATAATCGATACTTCACAAATTTGTCTCCCCCCTGCCCCACCCCCGGTTTAAAAACTTTTGGATTCGCCCCTGTCAATTTCGGCACACAAACAGTAACAAAACGAAACATGAAAAAAAATCAATCAATGTAAACCGTAACAAACTACAAGAATTGTCGAAAATGCACTTAATTATTGTAAATAATTATATCAATATCCATTTCAGTATTTCTGCCACGTCTTTGAACCCGGGAATTCAGATATATCAGTTTGCTTTTGCTATCGACATTAATAATTGTATCTCTGCTTCACGAACGGTTATCAATAACTTAATTAAAGTATTGCTGTATTATCTTGCTGTTATATTTACAATCTTGGATAAATTTGTTGTTTATTAACACATTAAAAGATATGCTCAGACCAACTGTATATAAATGAAAGATTCAAAATATAATTTGTATTACTCTCTTGCATATTATTTGACATCAGAAAGGTAAGGATGATGTTAATTATCTATTTCAGGCGGAGTCAAGGAGGCCCAACCCCAATCCTCGTCCTAAACTTTTGACAATAGAAAAACACTGGGGTAAAAATATTGAATTTAAAGTTGAGTTTAAAGCGCTATTTCTGACCATCTAGAGACGCCTTAGACAAAAGCGTCTCTAGAGACCCAATCGCGGTCGGGCTCAGTGTAGTTTGGACCCATCCGTAAAATTCCTTTCCGGGCCGCTCTATTTTGGATGCTTGAATTCCCCACTGGTTTTATTTATATTATATTATGTTAATTAATTTAATTTTAAAATTGAAATTTAATTTAAATAAATGTTTATGTGTTTTGGTGAAGCTTTCCGACAGGTAGGTTTCCATCCGGACATTTAGCCGTGGTTCATCGTCATCTAGTTCCGTTGCCATCTTGTTCGCCGTTAACCGATTATGCTAACCCGGCTCTTCTGCATCTGGTGGTAACCCCTGATACCCAGCACATGCCCGTCACCATAATGTCTGTTGCCACCCTTCTAAACTACCGGTTGATTTCAATCCCATGCCACACGCTATCGACGACTGGTACTTTGCCTCTCGGCCATAATTTAAACCTAGCAGTTTGCGTCTCAATGTACTTGTAAATAGTTTTATTTTTCCCCCAAAATGTATAATGTACATCAATATTGTTTCGTAATGCAAATACAGGAAAATGAAAGTCCTTTTACTGTTCGTGTTGGTTGGCACAGTATCTGCGCAATGGGACACCAACATGGCGTATGGCAGACAAGTGATGGTTCATCTGTTTGAATGGAAGTGGTCAGATATTGCCTCAGAGTGTGAAAAGTAAGTATAAAGACGCATATTTTGCTCACTGGCCAAGACGATAATGCTCATGATAATAATAATAATAATAATAATAATAATAATAATAATAATAATAATAATAATAGGTCAATAATAATATACCTAATAATAATGGGCCTAATAATAATAATAATAATAATAATAATAGGCCTAATAATGATAATAAAAATAATAATAATAATAATAATAATATAATAATAATAATAATAGGCTTAATAATAATAGTCCTAATAATAATAATAATAATAAAGATAATAAAAATAATGATGATGATGATGATGATGATAAGATGATGATGATAAGATGATGATGATGATGATGATGATTATACTAATAATATAATTATATAGCTTTTTGATTTCAGCTTAATGAATCGAAAATTATTGGGTGGGGGGGGGGTAGGGGTTGACAGAGGAGTACATTGTTTCAGAGAGATGAGACAAAAGTTTAGATTTTTGATATAAGACTTTTGTAGAGCTTTTGGGGACATAGAGATTGAGAATTTCAAAAACGTTTTAAAGAAAATTTGTTGTTAAATAGGTATGTTTTTATTATAAGCGTAACATGATGATGATGAAAGGTGATGATGATGATAATGATGACGATAACAAAACTAATGAGCCGATTTGAAGTTTTAAAAATCAAACTTTTATTTTATTAAAGTTTCCTAGGCCCAAACGGATTTGGTGGTGTCCAGATCTCTCCACCTTACAACCACATAAACGTCTGGTCGCCTCATCGTCCCTGGTGGGAACGCTATCAGCCTCAGAGCTACGACCTGAACAGCCGTAGCGGAAGTGAATCGGAATTCGCCGATATGGTACATAGATGCAACAATGCTGGAGTTCGAATCTATCCTGATGCTGTCTTCAACCACATGGCGGCCATCGGTAGGTTGAAGCAGATCTATGGTGACCGCATTGAACGCACATTAAATTCATTTTGTTAGGCTATTTTTAGACTATTTATGGCATCAGTACAGAGTAATGTACTTACTTTATTAAAAAATAATGGGCCAACGGGTCGGGTGTTTTTGATAAGCTCGTCTCTAGGCCTATGCTACAATAAAAGAGAAAACAACATGGTTCCATTAAATTAAATACATGAAGATATTAATGGTTAAAATTGCTTCACGTGGTGTTGCTGTTCCCCATTTTGCCAAATTGACGTCAGGGGTTGATCCAGGATTTTTCATGAGGGACACCCGATTCTACCTAAATGATCTGATGAGTATCAGTCTCGGCGACAAATAATAGTCATGAAAGTCATGATGACGTCACAAAACCTGATTAGGGGATTCTGATCAGAAGACTAATGACTGATGCTGGCACCGGATTCTGTGTATCAGCATTTTATTTGTCATGGAATCTGATCATTAGGTAGAGTAGGTTAGAAGGTGGACAACTAACCAAAAATGTCAGATGGCTTCAGCTGTCTCAGCAGCCCCGCCATTGGAGTATGTGCTTATGTTGGTCCGACGTCCCCGAAGGGGTAACTAAATGTGGGCGTGGTCGGTTGTCGCTCAAAATCTTTAGGGGTTTCAGAGGCTTATTTTAACCGATTTTAATGTCTACTAATATGTGGAAAATACATACACATTTCATTTCTCCCCGACGAATTGTGTTTTTTCTCCCCGACTGGAGGAGGGGAAGCTGTTCCCGACGGGGGAATCCTCCCCACCTCCGCTTGCGGCACTTCTTCCAAGGAAGAATGAGCAATTGTATGGACTTTCAATAGAATGTAAGACTCTAAAATCATTTAAATGATCCTTTCACATCCCTATGTTGCCGAGAATTTCGCCCCCTGGAACCCCTCTGAGGAGCTCTGGGCTGCACCTATCTCGCCCACTTATGCTTACATCGAGAAAATTGGCCTTCATCATCCCCCAACCCATCGGGAAATTCCTGGCGCCACCACTGCCACTATCACCTATGGAACTATATATGTATCTGTCTGTATACTCTCTATTCTGTCTCTCATGTAGGCTATGACTTCCCCAAAGTGCCCTTCAGCAAATATGATTTCAACGTACCACAAGGAAAATGCTCAACAGGAGGTGATATAAAAAGTTATCAAGATGTTAACCAGGTAAGTTATTGTTTGAAATACTTGGCATAATTATGGCATAATTTCATCAGTTAAAAATACTCGTGGAAGACACTGCCTTGAGGTCAGCAGCCGGTACGATTCTATGCGTCTCTCAACGACGATCCTCGTAAAGTGTCACCAAGGAGGTGCCACCTACAGTGATGAACGTTGCATTCCTCATCAGCGGACTAATCCCTACTGCCGAATATTTGGCAAGCTTTAATGCATAAACACTTTTTTATTAGGCTTAGTATTGATCCATGCTGTTCAAACGACTCTGTTATTGCATCTATGTTTATTCCGTTCATACCTTGTAGGTGCGTAATTGTAACCTGGTCGGATTGTCTGATCTAGATCTTGGCAAGGATTATGTGCGCGGCAAGATCATCGATTACCTGAACAAAATGATCGACTATGGTGTGGCAGGGTTCCGCATTGACGCCTGTAAACATATGTGGCCCGGTGATCTTGGAGTAAGTCTTTATCGTCTTTCTATGCCAACAGCATCGAGACAATTATAATTAGTATTATTATTATCATCATCTTTTTCATCATCATCAATATTAGTATTATTCTTTTATCGTTGTTCGCTGTTACTGTTTTTGTTTTGTGTTGGAGTAAGTTTTTAACGTCTTTCTATGCCAACAGCAACCAGAAAATTATTATTGTAACTAGTATTATTATTATCATCATCTTCTTCATCATCATCAATATTAGTATTATTTTATCGTTGTTCGTTGTTACCGTTTTTTTGTTTTGTTATCATTATTGTTATTTTTTATTTTTATTATTATTCCTTATGTTTATTATCGCACATTGGATCAATATGTAGTAGTAGTAGTAGTGTTGGTGGTGGTGGTGGTGGTGGTGGTTGTGGTGGTGGTGGTGGTAGTAGTAGTAGTAGTAGTAGTAGTAGTAGTAGTAGTAGTAGTAGTAGTAGTAGTAGTAATGTTATTATATTTCTTCTCTTGTAGGCCATATATGGCGGCCTCAATAACCTGAACGGTAAGTACTTCAACTCTGGCTCCCGTGCGTTCATGTTCCAAGAAGTGATTGATCAAGGTGGAGAACCGATAACAGCAGGAGAATACACAGGTCTCGGCCGTGTGACTGAATTCAAATATTGCTTGCGAATTGCTGAAGGAATCCGTGGCAGCACTCCGATGAAGCACTTTAGTAACTTTGGATCAGAATGGGGAATGCTTAGTGACGGCAGCGCACTTGTATTTGTTGATAACCACGACAACCAGCGAGGGCATGGCGGAGGAGGAAGCATCATTACTCATGAGGAGTCGCGTCTGTATAAGATGGCAACCACGTTTATGATGGCTCATCCATATGGTGCAAAGCGGGTTATGAGTAGCTATTACTTTAACCACAATACCGACCAAGGCCCACCATCTGATGGCAGTGGTAACACCAACTCTGTACAGATCAACGCCGACGGAACGTGTGGGGGAGGCTGGGTATGTGAACATAGATGGCGACAGATTACAAATATGGCTGAGTTTGCCAACGCAGCTGCAGGACAACCACAGTCAAACTGGTGGGACAACGGTAATAAGCAAATTGCTTTTGGTCGTGGAAACAAAGCCTTCTACGTGTTGAATGTTGACAGTTATGGTCTCAACGAGCGCCTGTACACAGGCATGCCCTCTGGCGAATATTGCAACGTCATCACTGGTTCCTTTGACAAGAACTCGGGCACCTGTAGTGGACCAACTATCAATGTTGACGGTTCTGGTTATGCATCTTTCAGTGTCAGCAACGGAGAAGACCCCATGGCTGCCATCCATGTGAATGCACGTGTTGGTGACACAAGTGGTGGCGGCGGCGGTGGAGATAACGGCGGCGGTGGTGGAGATAACGGTGGGGGTACTCCAGTAACCGCCGCTCCTCCCCCAGCTGGGACAACACGCACAGTTATATTCGTGTATAAGCCAACTTCTTATGGTCAGGATCTTTTCATCCGAGGCGGTATTGATCATTCACAGCGCACAGGTTGCACAAGCACTGCCACAACCAGTGCATGTGCCTTGCCAATATCGCATAACGTCGGAGGAACAAACAGCAAATACAATGCTTGGAAAACTGGTGATAATTACCTCGATTGGTATGGTACCGAGTCTGGACAAGGCAGCTACAACGGACAGGCGCCCGATGGCACACCCCTCATCTGGACCACAAACAATGCTGGCTCCAGTGAAAAAGTTGATTCTGATGGTGTTGGATATACTTCCTTAAACCAATGGGGAGATCACTACTGGATGCTCGATGTCAACATGAATTGTGATAAGACAGACAACGGCTGGTTTGAACTCAAGGCGTACTTAAGTAACGGCGATGGATGGGAAAGCGACAGAGATCAATCTAGTTGCAGCGGATCCGTCGGTGGCAGCAAACCATATTCTACAGGGAATCACTTCGCCAGATGTGGTTACATCAACGTCTTCAAGTTTAATGACAATTCCTGTATTATCAATTCTTTTTAGCGTTTAAAATAACCGAGGCATACTAATAATAAAATAAATATGACGAATAATAATAAACCTTGACATAGAAAACAAACTAATTTGCTAATTGGTCATCTTTGAATGTATTTGAACAGAATAGGAGAGCATCTTAGCTTATTCGCTTAAGCTGTTGAAAGCCACACTTATTTGTGAGGCAAGCTTCCATAGCGCACTGACTTTTGTATAAGACCTTAAAAGCTTTTAGTCCCTTGTGCAATATGCCCATGTGTGTGTTAAAGAATGCAGTACACTCTTCGGAAAATACTAAGGAATCAATCGTCTCACCACGACCGTGGGAAACTAGTCTTCAGTCTTTCGCTGACGGTCAATGAAAATCGACCTTGTTCCAGTGAATGTCATTTGCACGAGAAATATGATCTGTAGATTGACCTTTAGTAACATTCAATGGAATTAGCAATTAAATCCCATTCCCGGCAAAAAATGCTAGCTAAATATTTTCACTAGGAAACTTAATCAAAAATGAGTAAACAGACCGGTTTGGCTGCGTATACTGGCACCCAGGAACGAATCGTCTGTAGACCAATCACGAGAGACTCATTATTATTATAGACAATATTACCTGTCTCTTATACACATCTAGATGTGTATAAGAGACAGTATATAATGTTAGAAATAACTGACATTCCACACAAAAAATAAACGTGGATGAATTGATTTTATATCTAATTTTTCGATAGGTCCAATCTATTGTTAAAGAAATATAGTAAGTAGGCGCCGGCAACACTGCTAGTCTAGGCCTAGCATTACCTCGATATATAGTCCCGATATAAGGTTTTGTAATCAGACATAAAAATGGCCGAGATGGTATTTTACGTTACTAGTATTGACAATTGTGAAATATAATATTTTATTGGAATTATTTTAAACTGGTTAAAAAATGATTTCAGACCGAGATTTTGACAATAAACAAAACGTATGCTCAGGCCTACTATATAGACCGCAGTGAGTATGAGAGGCACGAGGTACAAAAACTAATCTCATTAGAGATGGCGCATTTTATTTATCGCTCATGATCGTATCGGTGACGTAAACACTTCAGTAAAGTCGGATAAATTAATGTTTTTATTTAACTAATTGTTGGATGAAATAAAATATCTTATCATGGACCTATAGGTCCATTATTTTATCATGAGACTTCATAGCATTGGGGGGGGGGGCGAGATAAAAAAAAAATCAATAAGGAAGAATGCGACGGGTTCGCCAAACAGTTACCCTACCCACCTTGAACGCCTGACTGTTTAGTATACACAAATAGGAGCTGGCGGGGAATGCCAGCGGATGTGATTTACAACCTCTGAATTTGCCTAGTAAACGAAGAAGTCGAAAAAATGGTAATCTCCTATGAGGAAAAATCTCTATTTCTCATTTTTTTTTTCTCCTTTAGCGTAGAACTAAAATGTATGCCAATAAATGACCTGGTTTATAATAATTAGAATAATTCATAATGCACTTTTTCTGAATAAAGAATAGTGACATTGTTGTAGGGAATAGGGCTTTTAAAGTAATTTCAGACAAACGGCATTTTGCGGACGAAGGGGATTTTCAGCTACATTTCCACATTCAACTCTGATGTGACTTTATGAATACGTAAATACCGTTTGGATGGCCTAACATTTTGACGGAGTTCAGGTCTCCCTCCAATTAAAGACCACTTTTGAGACCGGTGTTTTCATGGTCCTTAGCAGCATTTGTCTTTAATTAGAATATTAAAGATAATAGAGACATTTGTTGATTTGGGACCACAGGAAAGTGGTCTTTATTAAGCGAAGGTGGTATTTGATTGAAGGGTGCTTGAATCAAAGTGTTCTGGCCAGGATTTTTTTCTGTGACAAACAAAATACTAGGTACAAACAATATGGGTAAAGCAAAGATAACTTTGTATTCCACCTTTGAAATACATTAGAAGTGATATTACTGGAATGATTTGAACCATATAATTCGAGCACTCTGTTATTATTATTTACCCATATGTGTATTGTTCACGGTGCTACGCAGCAAACCTACTTTGAATACAGTATTCTTTACTATGATTTTGTGGGTTTCTTTAATGTCACTTCGATAGTTACTTACGCCCAGTTGACTTGTATGATGAGAATTCCTTTCTATCACTGTTGTTCCCCTCCCCCAGCTTTGTTCTTGTGATTATATTTTTCCTTTAATATCTGTCTTATCCACCAGTGATAATAAATAAATAAATAAGATGATTTAATACTCTCAAATTCCACGCCTGATAGTACGAATCCGATTTTAGAAAATGAGGAAGGTAATACAGTAAATACATGCATGTTGTTGATACTAAGCAGCATATGATCTGACGAATATATAGTTGATGAATCATAACAAACTAATAACAATATGTGGATGTAGTATTAGAAGTTCCGGACAATTAACAAAATAAACTTATATTTTGCATTTAATAAGGCAATTAAAAACGAAATCAATCAATATTTTTGAAAATAAATTGTAAATAATGGTTCTTTGTTGTTATTCCTATCAATTTCACTATTCATTATATTTTTTTAACAGCTGGAGGGCTGAAATGCAAGAGTTTTACAAGTGCATTGTATTTCACAAGGCATTTTTCTTTCTCTCATGGGTGCCAAATACCTGATCCACATGTTACCCATATTAGATTCTCCACCTTTCACCCTTATGGGACCCTTTGAATTAAATTCCATATAGTGTAGCCCATGCAGGCCCCCATAAGGGTTAAGTGTAGTATGGGCCTGCCCATATGACCCAGACATTTCATATAAGTGCCCACAAACT
>NW_022702098.1:246228-258648 GCF_011630105.1 Anneissia japonica | reverse complement strand
TTGGTAGAAGTAGCTCTAGTCTTAGTAGGCTTAGTAGGCTGGTAGTAGATTTTCTTATCTCGACTACTAAGGATTTTAAGATTAATTTTATGGCTACATAAAATATATAGTTGATAGATAGGTACTGTCTATAATTAGCGACACAAGTAGTTTTATTATAGTTGTTGTAGCGCTATTTATGGTAGATCTGAGAGCTACACCATTGCTAGTAGTTGTTAATAGGCTTTATTAGTGCTAATTTTAATAGGTGCATAATAGACCATAAAACAGGTAGTTTTTGTGTAGGCTTCTTGTAGCCTCTATCTCTCTATTCATAATATATATTAGGTAGATGAATAATATAAGTTAATTGTTAGTTTGTTAATAGGTTGTAGATAGTATCTGTCTAGAGATTATAAGCAGATTTAGATAGACATTATGCAACTATGCTACTAATAGTTTTATAACACACTTGTTGTAGCCTCTATTTATCTATTTATAATATATATTAAGTAGGTGAATAATACAAATTAATTGTTAGTTTTTTAATAGGTTGCAGCTAGTATCTGTCTATAGATTATAAGCAGACTTGGATAGACATTATGCAATTATGCTACTAATAGTTTTATAACACACTTGTTGTAGCCTCTATCAATATATTTATAATATATATTAAGTAGGTGAATAATACAAATTAATTGTTAGTTTTTTTATAGGTTGCAGATAGTATCTGTCTATAGATTATAAGCAGACTTAGATAGACATTATGCAACTATGCTACTAACAGTTTTATAACACACTTGTTGTAGCCTCTATCAATATATTTATAATATATTTTAAGTAGGTGAATAATACAAGTTAATTGTTAGTTTGTTAATAGGCTGTAGATAGTATCTGTCTATAGATTATAAGCAGACTTAGATAGACAATATGCAAACTATGCTACCAATAGTTTTCTAGTACACATAATGTAGCCTCTATCAATGTATTTGTAATACATATTAAATAGGTGAATAATACAAATTAATTGTTAGTTTTTTAATAGGTAGTAGATAGTATCTGTCTATAGATTATAAGCAGACTTAAATAGACATTATGCAACTATGCTACTAATAGTTTTATAATACACTTGTTGTAGCCTCTATTTATCTATTAATAATATACATTAAGTACGTTAATACTACAAATTAATTGTTAGTTTTTTAATAGGTTGTAGATAGTACCTGTCTATAGATTATAAGCAGACTTAGATAGACATTATGCAACTATGCTACTAATAGTTTTATAACACACTTGTTGTAGCCTCTATCAATATATTTATAATATATATCAAGTAGGTGAATAATACAAATTAATTATTAGTTTTTTAATATGTTGTATATAGTATCTGTCTAGAGATTATAAGCAGACTTAGATAGACATTAAGCAACTATGCTACTAATAGTTTTATAACACACTTGTTGTAGCCTCTATCAATATATGTATTATATTAAGTAGGTGAATAATACAAGTTAACTGTTAGTTTGTTAAATAGGTTGTATATAGTATCTGTCTATAGATTATTAGCAAACAATAGATAGACATTATGCAACTACGCTACTAATAGTTTTATAATATACTTGTTGTAGCCTCTGTCTGTCTATTGACATATATATATAGGCCTATATATATATATATATATATGTATGTATATACAGTATATGTATATATGTATGTATATATATATATATATGTGAGCGTAACGTAGGATAGTTTGGTAACATCTCATGAATTATGTATTTTGCGCATGCGCTGCTTCAAGTCTTTGTCAGCCTCAGTGATCAGCTGTTCTGTGCATCGCGAATGACCTAGTGTTCGATTTTGATAAAAGTATAAGTGATAATTAAGGTGTTCCCACCGTAATATTATGTCCTTGGGTGCGGTAAGACACTCTATTTTCCTCGATTCACCTCTGGGAGACAGTACCGGTACCATGTTGAAAAATGATTGAGAGTGCTGCGTGTATATACGTGCATAATAAGTTTGAGCTCTCTTGGACTACAATTAAGCTACACTCCAAGAACTGTCTCTTATACACATCTTTACAGAGCCAAACCAAGGCAATATATATACACAGCCCAGGTGTGAATGCAAATAGTGGAATACAAGCTATGTGGCTCGGTTCCAGTAGATACAGAGAATATTTTGTCACTCTTAACGCGTCCTACAAAATTCTTACGAGACAGCACTAGTCCGTGAATTTGTGAACAAGATCGGAGATCTAAAAATGCAATCTCTACCGTGCATCAGTGGCGGCCCGCTGGATCTCAATAGAGATTCTTTAATACATAAATTTTGAAAGGCAAATGGGATTATCCCATAAAACAGCAAACGGCCACATAATGCAAAACTATTTAAAATTAAAATATATATAAATTTAAAATATATATATATATATATATATACATATATATATATTATTCAAATTATTGTAATATCAACAATGCAGTGCGATGACGTAATTACGCATGGTCTTTAAAAAATTTCTATTAAAAAAATGGTAGGCCTAAATCAGACAAAAATGAAAACGTTTAAACCAGTATATTGTCATAAATCTTTTAAAGCAACAAATATCGATCTGATATCGCAAAGCATTAGATGATGGCGTTGTTCCCATGCTGTAAATTACGACAGGAATAGTATTCTTGTATTGTTCGAAAATAATTTAACATGAATTATGCATTACAATAAGTATAAAGAATCTTCCCTTCTGCATATTATAAAAGACTTAGTCCTTCCAACATTGAGCCTTACCTTTTCGAACTCTCTGAATTATGAATTTTCTCAAGGAATTGACAGAATATGTTAAGCCTACTGGTGCTAACAACTAAACACGAATTTCCACACAATACATTATCGTTAACATCCAGAGTAATCTCAACAAATCAGAAAGGTAAACATACAATGTTCAATATACGATTGGACATGTTACATTTAATTATGTTATTTTAAGCACAAGATCGATACAAAAATCTTTGTACTAATGTAATCATCTAAAATTCACATAGAAAATATGGACCAGCAACAACAACAAAGACTCCTCTTCTGCAACTAGTGAAGAAATTGATACTAGTGTGTTATGTGTGTAGCTTTCTACTGCAACGACAGGCATTTTCGCAAACTTGACGGTGATTATTTTTTGTTCTCTTTCGTGACGTAACCACCACATCTATTTCAACAATCTTCATTAAAAAGGAACAATACCAAGTTCTTTTCATTCCCTTCTTTTTTTTAAACAGAACTATCAAATTATTATTATTTTTATAATCAGTTTTAACCACAGAAAACATCAATAGTAAATATTGATAAAAAAAACCAAAGTGTATATGTATATATATATATACACATACATACACATATATACATATATATACATACATATATACATACATACATACACAAACACACACATATACATACACACAAAAAAAATATATATATATATATATACACACACAAACACACATACATAAAAAAATATATATATATACAAATTTACATATATATACATACAGACATACACACAAATACACATACACATATATACATACAGGTACTCACACAAACATCAATATATAGACACATACATACGCAATCAAAACACATATGTATCAATATATACATACATACACAAACATAAACATATATCCCATATATCAATTTTTATTCCAAATTTTGTTCATATAACTAATAATTACATAGCTGAAATTAAGGAGGTAACCGTAATTGTGATACTAGAATCAGTTTTCTTATATTTTGTTTTAACAGTTAATACATTTCATCATACATTTACCACATGTCGATTTACTAGGCCTATATCTTTAATATTCTTATGAATATATTCCTTTTATTTTTATGAAAAGAAACACATTCACACATAAATAAAATATCTTCATTCTGTAATGGTAATTTTTAAAATTATGTCATATCAGGTATCTCAAATGTAATTCATTCATTAACAGAGTATCGATTGAACTAAAGTTCCACATTTTCAGAGATTTCAGAATTTTTGCTTTATACAAACCGAATGAACCTACAGTAATGAAATTATTTATATACTGTTTATTTGTTCCAGTTATAACATTCTCAAATGTTATATTTACTGGTGTGATTAATCTATTAATTGAGTCCCATACAATTTGGGCATTTACACATTCATAGAGTAAATGTTTTTCATCTTCAACTTTATTACATAAAACGCATTTATCAGTATTTATGACGTTCCACTTGTAAAGACTTTTATTTGTTGGTAGAATTCCATGTAGTAATCTAAAATTAAAGAGTGCGAGCTTCCTTTCTTTTGTTTTGATGACCCTTTTTATCCAAATGTTTTCCCATGCAACTTTTTTTATTTCATATTCTTTCCCAATTTAGTTGCGCTGTAGATGGAAATGTACATTTGTTTTTAATTATACTTTTATATATGTCTTTGGTTTTTAATTTGCTTATTATAATAAAGGTGTTATTATCTATATTGGTAGCGGGAGCAGTGTCCAGATTTTGATTTTTTATATGCTTTTCCAATTACATGGGATCGCATTCTTTAGCATGAAAAATTCGGCTAACCTAACAGTCTTGTTTTTTCTTACGGTTTCTTACTAACGTATTTGTAGACTAAAAAAATATTTTTATTTAAGATATCTTTGATTTTCACAAAGCCAGAGTCAATCCAATGTTTAAAGTACAAAGGGTTTTTTTTTAGACAACTAGATCATTTTCCCATATGTTTTGTTCTATAATGTCATTAATTGATTTGGGAAGTTGTTTTGTCTTGTTAAAGACAGTTAAGGACTCTAACATTTCTTTATAAAATGAAGGCAATTTATTTAAGATTGTACCTTTTGGATCATTTAAATTTGACATATTTAGGTAACATTCAACAGGACCAATTTTGGACAAATAAAACAATGGTATTTCTTTCCATTTGCCCATGTCTATGTTAAGCAATCTTTTAATCCAACTTATTTGTAGAGACTTTATTTGAGACTGGAAGTCTACCATTTTTAAGCCACCATATTTATAATCTGTAAATAATGTTATTCTCTTTATTTTCTATGTTTTACCACTCCATAGAAAATTAAAAATTAATTTATTAGTTTTTTTAATTATTTCTTCAGGCGTTTTAATAATGCTAGCATTATATATCAGTTTTGACAAAGCAAGTGTCTTTATTATTAAAACTTTACCCAGAAAAGAAAGATTTCTCTTATTCCATGTGTCTAGAAATCTTTCTAGGCTAAGCATTTTGTCTGTCCAATTTTTTTGTTCGCATAATTCTTAGTCATGACCGAGGTAGATTCCTAAAAACTTAATGGGCTCTTTTGTAACCCAACATAGACCATAGGGCTTATCTTGTCTATTCATCCATCTACCAAGCCACATGCCTTTTGTTTTGCTTTTGTTTAGTTTCATTCCAGTGACTTTACAGAATGATTCTATCAATTTTTAAACTCTTGTTTAAGCTAGTGTCATTATTAACGAACAGCACTGTGTCGTCGGCAAGTTGTGCAATTTT
This sequence comes from Anneissia japonica, assembly GCF_011630105.1. Lineage (NCBI taxonomy): Eukaryota > Metazoa > Echinodermata > Crinoidea > Comatulida > Comatulidae > Anneissia > Anneissia japonica. The sequence continues at coordinate 253,115 of NW_022702098.1, read as the reverse complement.
AACTTGACGATGATTATTGTGTTCATCAGTTGCAAGATTAATCGTAGATTCTTCTTACTTATCTTTTAGGTTTTCAACAGTCTATGATCGATATGATAGCAAATTGCTTATATTTATTTTTCTTTTTTGTGTACCGAGTTGAAGGTGAAAAAAAAGCGACTACATTTATTGTAAATCCGGTACTTTGTTATTGCTCTTTCCATCTGCCTCGACGATAAATCTTGTCACTTCACTGATGTGGAGAGGTACATCGCAGTAGTGTATCCGTTGGATAGGACAAGAGAAGCAGCTTATTGCAGTTGTCTACCATTCATAGCTGCGCGTTTCTAGTAACTTTTCAATTTTTCTTCATACGCGAGCCGGATTCAGTAACTCCTTTAAACTGTACCCTTTGTTACAAAGACACAGTTTTCCAGATATTGTCAAGCATCATTTTGTTGCTGGCAAATATTGTATGCCAATTTGCGTAATGACATTCTGTTATCTTCGCGTTTACTTTACGTTGATAAATTTTTTTTAAATTCGAACATGTTTAACCAATCAAGCACAGCAGAATTATTCTACTACCGTAAGTTATATCGTATCCGATAATGAGATCAACATTTTGTCAACAAAATCCAATCAGATGGATGAGGCACAACGAAATTTCATCATTACAATGTCAATCAACACACTGGTACATATCAATTGTGTAACACAATTGCCCTTGCTGTATCTGGTTTATATGATTTGTGATTGTTTCTATTTTAGTAATCACATTTCAAGTGAAATTTTCATATATGTTATCGTATTCGATACGGTAGCCAACCCTTTTTTACGCCTACAAATTTAATGGTTATAGCGACGGGTTATAGGGCCTAGGATGTGACATTTTGTAGTCTATTTTATAGAACATAATCACCACCATCATCCTCGGCACCAACATCAAAATATCATCTTCATATACTCACACCTGCCTTTAAACATCCATTCCAATTAACATTAAACTGTTGACGTCACCAGCAGGAAGTGGCGCCAGTGGGACAGGGGGCTGCCCCCACCCCATCGGGCAGAAAAAGAAAATTCGTCGGTAAAAAGAAAAAAGTATATATATTTTTTGTCATATGAATAAAATCGTTCAAAGAAGCCTTTGAAACCCCTAAATTATTGTAGATTGCGTTCCCCCGCTTGATTGCTTAAAAGAGATTTTGAGCAAAACCCGACCACACTCACTTACGTTTCGTTTCAGAGTCGGCCCCATTCGGCAACATCAGACATTCCCAATCCCGTCGGGAAATAATAATAATAATAATAATAATAATAATAATAATAATTATTATTATTATTATTATTATTATTATTATTATTATTATTATTAATATTATTATTATTATTATTATTATTACCGTATTATTATTACCGTATTATTATTATTATTAATAATTATTTATTATTATTATTAATATTATTATTAATATGGTCATCATCATCATTGTTAATTTTATATTATTACTATTGTAATTATTTTTATTTTTTGTTTACCATTTATAATTTATCGTCGTCGTCGTCGTCGTCATCGTCAGCGTCGTCATGATCGTCATCATCATCATCATCATCATCATCATCAACATCTTCTTCATCATCATCATCGTCATCATCATCATCATCATCATCATCATTATTATTAATATTATCCTGGCGCCACCTCTGGTCACCAGCTAACTCTACAACCTTCACGTTTACTTTCACTATCACTATCAATATCACTATCATAATTATCATCAGTATCAGCATCTCCATCACCGCAGCCATCCATAATCATAAGATCACCATCCAAAAGCTTGATCGTTTTTTAATCACAAAACAAAACTTTTTTAATCACAAAAACAAAACTTGTTTAATCAAAACTGACAAAACTAAAGTTATACTTCTTTCAAATAATCACTCTTGAACTACAATTGATGAATACAAACAAATATTGCAAAAAAGTAAATGCATTTGACAAAAAACAAATCAATCAAGATTATTGACAAAAATATATTAATTTAATGGTTCTTTGTTAATATTCCACATCCAATTGTCATTTTGTGATACAAAACTGATCATGAGTTGTGAATAAGAACATTCAGTAGCGTTACTAGCTCTCTACTAACAATTCCATAAAAAATAAGCCTACCAATTAAGGTTCATGTACAACTTGGAAACACAGACAATTGACGAATTTTCTTAATGAATTTTATATTTTTAAAAAGGAATACAAATTGCAAAAATCAATTTTTTAATAAAAAAAAAATTTTACCTTTCTTTGTGAAATTTTCTCTTTTTTAAACCTTTTATGTTGTGTTTGCTATATAAAAATTGACGTATAATATTATAATAACAATAACCACACACACAAACACAAATCCATGGAAAAAATTGAATGAATTCTTTGATACTGAGTACCAAAACAGAATTCTTTAATAATTGCTATTTATTTTTAAATACAGTAGGAGCTATATACCAATCACATCTTATTCTTCAGCTTCACAAGGAGTCTTTATGTTCTATTGTAATCTATTTGAGTATGCACTCGTGTTACTCAGCATCTGAACTGAATTTCGTTGTCCGCCTTCTTTAAAATGTCTTGTTTTTGTTCGATATTGAAGGTCGTGTTTGACATACGGTATTTTTAATTGAATAAATTATTATGTCTACAACTCAGAGATGTATTTTATTACTGTCTTTTCACATTTCATATATACATGTATGTACATTTTTGTCCACATCGTTTAATTACCTCTAGTTCCCATCACCTCCATCACTCCAAAAATTTGGAGCTAGTAACTCAATTCTAATATCCCATTACAGTACTTACGATATTGGCTGAAATTTATACATCAAAAAATAAAAACAGCCACCAGTCTCGGAAGTTTGTACGCCTACAGCTAACTGCATTGTGGGATACAAGTCAGTGGGTCTTCGCATGTACAGCAGACAGGATAAGGCCTAATTATCATTATAATTAAACACTATATAAATATATATATATATAGATATATACATATATATATATGTAATATATATTTATATATAATATAATATAATATAATATAATATAATATAATATAATATAATATATTATAATATAATATAGGTTCTGTCTTCTTAAGGACCATACATTCTCGATTGTCACTTGCACCTGGATCCGCCAGTGATGTTCGACCATATGTCTATTAATAACATAAGTATGTCTAAATGAGTTTAGCGATAGTCAAGGGTAACACAAACACTGATTACATGAGTTGGTAAGATAAACCCTGTAGGTATAACCATTGATAAACAATACATAGCGGAGGAGATCATGACAGATGCAGGCTTTCACATAGAAATTTAAAAAAAAACATTCAAGATAGAAAGTGATGAGGTTGGCAAAAACAGTATGGACCAATGACAAAATCGAAGCAGTGACGTAACAGCTGTAAGCTCTCACTGGATAAAATAAACCCTGTTCGCACGAATCGAAAGAATCAGTTCAAGCGCATGCGCATTGACAACAGTGAACTGTCACAAAAATGGCAACCAATCAAAGCTCAAGAAGAGCACAGAAACTTTAGATTTGCGCTAATAAATTATCCTAGTAGAAAACAGGCTTAAGGGCCTCGGTCTATAAGGGGACCGGAAGTATTAATCTGCATGTTTCCGTGATCATCGGCCCCAAGAAATGGCCGAGCGCATAGCTTACTGAGCAGAATGTGTAAAACATCTAAATACACCGTGACTTTAAAAAAAAAAAAAAAAAAAAAAAAAAAAAAAACCGCCAGTGCGTGCTTTAACCCTGTATGGGATCCAATCCGACTTTAGTCCCTGGGGTACAGGGGCCTCGTTACTCCACAGACGTCGGGCATTTGTAGGTATATAATGTTAAATGACGAACCGATGGACAGAATATGTTGAAAATTCCAACAACGGGAAGCCTGCCAATTACAGAATGGAAACATATATTTTAGCCCATTGTCAACCTTAACTTTGTTGTCGTCGTCATCATCATCATCATCATCATCATCATCATCATCATCGTCATCATCAAAATTCTCTCGAAAAATATAGGACTTAATACGCTATTACGAAGAGATTAATACAGACATGTTTGATTCTATACTGTATTATTTTATTTGTTCATTAAACACATACTGTCTTATGTCAAACTTATCGGTGAACCCCATGTTTATGGAAATCGTTGTGTTATTAATAGTGTGCTCATTTATTTTGCATTTACATTTTACACATAGAAATTAAATTATTAATACCAGAATTACCAAGTTAAAACGGGAACGCTCACAGCATAAGAAAACTCAATAGCATACCTCCTATCAACAGGGAAAGTCTTCTTTGCTATATCAATGACGATGATAACATATGAAAGTTAAAGACCCTAGGCCCCTGTGCAATAACAATACAACAAACTGTTATTGTTTAAATAATGATAACTGAAGTTGAAATTTTAATTATGACTTTGAATTCAATATATAAATGATAACAACCCAAATAACATTTTGATATATTTGATATATTTATATATTCACTATACGATAGCGTATCTGTGGGAAAAATCATTTTCATCGCAGACGAAAACATACTCAATTACAAAGTTAAAAACCATGTTCGTGTTATAAGCAGTTGCATTCGTCGGTTGTGTATCGTTGTCTATCGATTGAGTTCTAGAAGGAAGAGCGTTCAGGTAAGATAATGTATGCGTTCAGATTCAACAGATACAGTGTCGTATCCTAAAAGCACCCAGCAAGGGGTACGGTACCGTAACTAGCCTTCGATTCCACTCCTCTGAAATCTCTACTAAACGGCGGCCGGCCGTCTAATCGCAGAGTCGGCATTTATATTGTCGTCCTGGGTAACCGATTTATAGAATGTGTTTTGTGGCCTAGTAATGTGTAGACTATTTTTGCACTTTACCGTCGGCGTGCCCATTCACACCAGTCCCGTAAACCAATGTGAGGGAGAAGAGTTGGTTCGACTGAATCACTATTTTCTACTTTTAACATCATTCTGATAAATCAAACCACACGATTTATCTCTATTACAGTATATTATGATTTGTTATCATGGTATACAGTACTTCTCGAGGTGCACCATCATTGTGTAAAACAAGGTAGCTGCCGGTTATTTGAATCTGTTCAACTATAAAGCCTCTGTGGTCTAATGGTTGTGACGCTCGCCTTGACAGCGAATCCCGTCGGAGACATTATTATTACGCAATGTATTTATTTAAGAGAGAGCTGCTACACGATGTACCATCATGTCCCTTATTCGAACACTGTACTTACATTTCTTTGATTATTTATATATAATTAAACAGTTTTAATGGCTATTTTGACTATTATTATTATTATTATTATTATTATTATTATTATTATTATTATTATTATTATTATTATTATTATTATTATTATTATCATTATTAATATTATATTTTACATACAAAATTACCATAAGAAAATTTTTTTCTTTTCTCTCTACATATATCATAATATATATGATTTGCAGATCAAATATGAAGTTTCTGATAGCTTTTTGGGCTTTGATTGGGCTATCACTTGCTCAATGGGATCCGCAGGTTTCGAATGGACAAGCAATTGTCCACCTGTTCGAGTGGACGTGGGCAGATATTGCGGATGAATGCGAAAGGTAGACAATAATATTCAATTTTTAATAAAACAATATTGATATTGATAATAGTATCGATAATATTCAACATTTTGATTGCTTAATTTGTATATTTACTTATTTATTTCATCACGATTAATCGCTTGCAGAATTACAGTAACTATATCTTTATAGATGGCTGGGCCCAAATGGATTTGGAGGCGTGCAAATTTCCCCGCCCAACGAACATGCCGTTATAACGAGTCCGAGTTACCCGTGGTGGCAGCGTTACCAACCGGTCAGCTACAAGCTTGGCAGCCGCAGTGGCACTGAGGCGGAGTTCGTAGATATGGTTACCCGTTGTAACAACAAAGGAGTTCATATCTACGTTGACGCTGTTATCAACCATATGTCTGCACAAAGTAAGTTAGCCTTTAATACTACAATATATTCACGACACACCGGCGGATCTGTGGGCAAAAAAAAAATTACAGAGCTACCTTTTCAGGACCCGTGAGCTGAAATGGTTTTTGTTACATTAGGAAAATTAGAAGTTGGGAAAGCTCATTTCCATCCATCTATGAATTAAAATTTTCCGGTGGATAATCCCAACCCCTTTCTTTTTGGAGTTCATCGATTCATGGAAAAAAGAATAAGTATGCATCTACTCATTTTTTTCTGTATGTACTTATACTGGTACACACATAATAGGCCTATTTACTGTAATAAGAATGAGAAAAATTCACCTGACAGTTTTTCAAGAGGGAAAAACTCATTTCCCACAATCTAGAGATCAAAATTTTTCCGGAAGAACCCGGATTTTCCCAGAGAAGGATCCCGTTTTTTTTTTTTTAATTTTGACCCCCTCCCCCCAAAAATTTAAACCTAAATCTGTCTGCGGTGGCAGTGGGGGTCTAGGCCGAGATTCCACAAAAGCGATTTCAATTGGGTTCCAGGGGGTGCAGGACTCCCGTCAGAGAACCCGGGCCTAGTTTCACACACATGTGCCATTTCCATGTATCTAGGGGGCCAATTCTTTAAATTTGCTTTAACTATGGTGAGGTTAAAAGTGCAGTGTGGACCCCAGGTCAGGCATCTTGTACTTTGGCAAGTTCTCCCGTGTAGGAATCTTTGGCGCCTCACTTATACAAGAGTCCTACTCGTATTAGCTAAAAATTGTGGGGCAAACAATAAAGTAATCTCACAGACGACCAGAAAGAAATCAGCCTGACTGACTGGAATATAAGCCTAGATCCACTGTTTGACAA
>NW_022702098.1:225863-245600 GCF_011630105.1 Anneissia japonica | reverse complement strand
GCTATAAATTGTGGGGCAAACAATAAAGTAATCTCACAGACGACCAGAAAGAAATCAGCCTGACTGACTGGAATATAGGCCTAGATCCACTGTTTGACAATTTTCATTTCAATTTCATTTAATTTACTTGTGTCAGAAACATTCAATTTTACACGATTAGAAACAGAAAAGAACGAACACAAACGAACATGAGACAGGAGCACCCCAAAGGTGAGCTAAATCACTTTCGAGTGGGGCCTTTCACAGAAAAAAAAAATACGTACAATTTAAAATGTTGCCAAACAAATGTACATTAAAAATAAAATCAAACAAATTTGTTTGTTTGTATTTAAATATTGTTTCAATGGTTTAAATTAACACTGGTTTCCATAAAATAGCAATCGTTACAATATGTAGCAGTGTCTGAGCTGATCAGAAAGGCGCACGTACTGATTCGACCAACCAATCAACGTCGCCAAATGCTGTCGATGAAAGCTTGTAGCGATTTTATGGAATCTAAGCTTTACGGATGTTGTACACCTACCTAACTGCTACGGCAGATTACAGTTGCTGACACTGTGCGATCGTAGTAGTCATCATCATTATCAAAGCACGTGATTTTTTCCCAGACGATAGAGGCACAATGATGCTTAATGCATTCGGTGACTCTTCCGCTCTAATGTATTACATAGTATAACCACAGTGGTATAACAATGGTTACTCTGGTCAAAAGTTCTAACCACTAGAGATGAAACATTTTCAGGGATCAACTTGATTATAATATACTGTAACTTACACTAATTTAAAATGCGAGTCCCAAATAAGCCTCATAACACTACAATTATCATTCCGCATATATAAAATGCACTAGACTCTTTAAAGTATCAATACGTGCGAATCGGTTGGTTCACATCCATATTTCTCCATAAAAAGCGATGGGTATGTTGGTCCAGTTCCGAGATGCCAACGCTATGATACATCTTTTTGATATCACCCACCAATGCGACATTGTCTCGTCGGAATCGCAGAAACACTGCTAGAATTTTATTGTTCAGATCGGGTCCCTTCCCTCAATATTCATTTAGTATGTGGCCATGATAACTTGCGCTAATATTAAAAACAATTCTCAAGGGAGTGCTCTTGCTATCTGGTTGGGGAACACCATGATGCGCAATGTAGTGCACGGGACCTTTATACCGTCTCATTTCATCTTCATTCACCTCTCTAGCTACTTCGATAATTCACCATGTCATCGATTTGGGATGTATAGCAGATAGCACCAGTTTGATCTTTGAGCAGCTTTTTCTCTAGGACTTTAGCTTGATTTCTGCTACAGGTCTGTTATCCGACGATTAGTGTGGGTCTTAGATCCATGGGTAGCGTGCATGCCACCTACCATCCTTGTGCGTTAACCCTCCGTCTATTAAGTTTAGCTCCCTTTCTTCTCTTAAGGTGTATCTCTTAGCTCCTAGGGGGCAATTACCACATTTAGAACCTCCAAACCTTGGACTGCATCTAACACCAATGCTCTCGATATCTAAAAAGTCAAAATCAGGTTGTTGTTTAATTTGCGTTAAGTTGATTGAGTTTGATTCACTTCTGCACATGGAGTGTTTTCCGAAGATCATCTGGCCGAATGGCCTTTCACACAAAGCAAGCTCATCTACAGTCTTTAGAACAGTCGGGAACAGATTTGCATTATCAGCCCCAATGAGTAATTCAACTGCCCCAGTAGGTCGTTCTACTTGACGTTTGTCAACTTCCAACATACCATACCAAATACTTCTATTTTAATGTCTGCATCTCTCGTCTTCAATGGTAGGATATAACTGTACGTGTCGATACACTCGGTCTCACCACCAAACTTACTACTAATTTACTGAATATTAATTAGGAGTTTCATTACGCTAATTTCGCTTTCAACATTGTCCAATGTCCCATAGCCCAAACCATATAGGTTCCCACCTATATTCAATTTCCTGGATTCAATGGAAGTATTTTATAAAATTACATTATCTCCATACTTTTAAATCGAGCCGCTATGTCGTCATAATCTTCATATGTCTATACTTACAGAGATCATTACAGAACTCTCAGAATACAGGAAAGTTCCTCATCCTCATCACTGTCGTTAACATCATCATTATTATTATCAGCATCATAGATTATGAGTTGTCAGTTGTTATTGTCGTTATGGTAGTCGCTGTCGGCGCCGCTGTCGGCGCCGCTGCCGCGTCGCCGTCAACGGGAAAAATACGTGAAGAACTACTGTACCACAGGCCTACCAAACATTCTGCATATTTAAGGGCATGCAAGCTCTCAACCCCTCGGCGAAGCATTGCAATCCCCCTGACATTCAAGCTTCTCTCGCTTTGCCTATCTGTAATGTTGCCCTGTCGTCAGGGAAATTCTAGCGAAGCCACTGGTTTGAAATCGCTCGTTGTCCATTGACGTGTTCCTTTGTCTCTTTCCACACAATACAAGAGTATAAATGTAATATTATTACATGTGATGTAGTCATTTTTATTATTTTTATGCAGACTTTAAACACCAGTAATTTTTATTGTCATTAGATAAACGTTGCTTAGATTCAACGGTGACGGTCCCACTTGTGGCCTGTCATTGCCAGTCATTTTTTCCGTTCTATCTGAAGTAAATTAGTAACCAATTGTAAAATAATAACTTTAACCATTTCAATAATCTATTGGTGTAATGTTTTTGTATTCTGTAGGCTCTGGGGTTGGCTCAGACGGAAGTTCTTTCAGTGCAAGCTCCCTCAGTTTCCCAGCTGTACCTTACAGCAGTCTTGACTTTAACTTGGCTTGCTCTATAAACGACTACAACGACCAGAACCAAGTCCGTAATTGTAGATTAGTTGGTCTCCCAGACTTAGCGTTGGGTAAAGAGTACGTGCGTGGTAAGATTGTTGACTTTATGAACACATTGATTGGATATGGTGTTGCTGGGTTCCGCGTTGACGCCTGCAAACATATGTGGCCTGGTGATCTCCAAATCATTTACGACCGGTTAGACGACCTCAACACAAAATGGTTCAAAAGGTATTCAAGACCTTTTATCTTCCAGGAGGTGATAGACCAAGGTGGTGAGGCAATCAAAGCTACTGACTACACCGGCTTAGGTCGTGTCACCGAATTCAACTACGGATTAAAACTTGGTGATTGCTTTGTTGGAGAGGACAAACTCAAGTACTTAAGTAACTTTGGTGAGGCTTGGGGTTTAATGAACGACGGCAGTGCACTTGTCTTTATTGACAACCACGATAACCAGCGAGGCCACGGTGGCGGAGGCCATGTCCTTACCCACGAGTCCCCAAAATCATACAAACTTGCAAACGCCTTTATGCTGGCATGGCCATATGGCTTTCCACGTATCATGAGCAGTTACTTCTTCTCAGGCACTGACGAAGGACCGCCATCCTCCTACAAAGGCCAAACAAAATCTGTCACCATTAATTCAGACAACACTTGTGGAAATGGGTGGGTTTGCGAACACAGATGGCGGCAGATTAAAAACATGGTTAAATTCAGGAATGTGGCGGAGGGTACCGATGTTAACAATTGGTGGGATAACGATAACCAAGCGATTGCGTTTAGCAGAGGGAATAAGGCATTCTTGGTCATTAATAATGATTCTTATAGAATTAAAGAATGGTTGTCCACTGGTCTACCTGCTGGAACCTACTGCGATGTGATCTCTGGTGACTACACTGGTAGTAAATGCACCGGCCCCACGATCACAGTGTACGCTGATGGCAGAGCCTATTTCGACATTAGTAACTCTAGTGATGATCCTATGATCGCCATTCACGTTGACGCTAGGCTTTAAAGTATATGCGTATAAAATCTGATAAAAAAGAAAACCTAAAATTTCAAATAAAACATTCCCGATTTGAGGTAGTTGTTAGTTTTAGAAACACTTATGTGTTGGGTTTCAGGTTTTAAAGACGATTTTAAATTGTGCAATGCGCCATATAAGTCTATTACCATTTCCATTACAATTTAAATTTTTCATTTAATAGTATCATAAAATAAACTTCAATGAAACTAGTCTACAAGACTCCCTAAATTTACTGTTAACTGATAGGTTCTGTGCAAAGAATGTATGGATAATGCGAAAAATATTTTTCTTCTTTTGTTGGTCTTCAAAGTAACCAGTTTAACTGAATAAAAATATCTAAAAATATATTTAACTCAGCTCCAAGGATATTTATTTTTAGTTGGATTAGCTCAACACAAGCAATGTCTTAAATTCATTGAAAGAATTCATTTGGATCCACTACTTAATATTTGATTTTATTCTTTATTGACCACAAAGTGTACATAAAACCCTCGATAACAGGAATAAATACGTTTTGCATTTGGAAAATGTACATTGCCTTCATAACAATATGGGACATCAGTTGTTGCGGAAAAACAGTTTACTATACAAATAAAATATGATGCTCAGGTTGCACACCTTCCTTACCCTTACATATGCCTATTCTTTTATTAGTTTCTATTCTAAACTATCTACCAGTCTCAACTTTAAGATAATGGGAACTTAAAATAAAGCGTGATAAAACAATTCGTTTATTCTTGAATATGCTGACATAAGGCCCAATAAAAAAATCATTAGTTTATCACCCTCGCGCGCATGTCTTTTATGGTACTGGAAAAAAAAATTGGGGAAAAAAAAAAAAAAAATTGGAATTTTTTTTAAATTATTTTATTTAATATTTGTTTTTCATTTATTTTATTAAATAGTAGTAGATATTGTTTGCTTTATCTAAATCATGTTTTACTTTGAATATCAATGCACCAGCAAACAACCCAAGGGTGATATTTGGCTTTAGCAAAATAAAACATTTAAAAAAAAAAACCTCCCTCCCTCATCACTTTTCCTGCCCAGATAGGGTGATAAACTAATAATGTTTTTTATAGGGCCTAAGTACAACGGTGCTAGTATGAGCTCAGTACGAACCGCTTTTTACTGGTTAAATCGCGTTGTAGTTTTATCCACAATGCTATTTCTCAAGCGCACCATCTCATCATGCAACGGTATACGTTATATTTTGATGATGACAAAAAATATTATTTATATTTGCACATTATATTTTCACGACATTCACTTGAGAATGTCGGTAGAAAACCGGTGAAACGTCGTGTAATGTTGTAATGTTTCATTGCTTGATTGGACCATCAAAAAAGAACGTACACCTAGTTAGCACAATCTAACAACATCCAATATTGTCCGAATTCTACAGCATATCTGTTGCATTTTGATCGTGTTTGTCAATACTAGTACCAATTCGAAATTACGATATAATAATTATTTGTCCGTGATTCTGTCCAAAAATCGTTATACAATATTTCTTTAAGATGATTATACAGTAATTAAATACCCAGAAACTTTCTATTTGGAAACAAGACCTTTTTCAAGTTACTAAGGCCCACCAAAGCACCACACTCGACTCCTTCAGTAATTTACGAAATGAAATTGTAGCAAGTACGGTAAATAAAGACATCGTTAACGTAGTCCAACCTGAGCAAGCTACCCACTGAACACATTAGTGGATTCAGAGGCCCAGTCGGTCCGGGCCCCCTACGATTATAAAGAAAGTGGAAAATAAAATGAAATTATCTCAAATTTAGTCTGAAAGTGCCATTTCCAACCATCCTGATGTGATATACTCATAAATTGTCTTACCTCAGCCCAACCATGGTGAGGCTGAGGTGGTCTATATCTCCATCTGTGAAAGTTCCTCCCTGGGCCCCATTTCTAATTCCTAGATCCGCCATTGTAACATGCTGCACACAGTTATATAGTTAGTCTAAGCTAAGTTTTATTTTTTTTTCAAAAATAAAATAAATAAATAAATCACGCAAGGAAGTATAGTGCTAAAGATGATAATGATGAGTAGGTCAAACATATTCATTGTATTTTTTTGTTGAAAGAATCCTTGTTTCGATCCTAAAAATGAAAGTAAGAAGGAAAATAAAACACCGTTAATGCACAAAATCACTATCAAAACATAATGGAAAATATTCATAAGGTTTCTATTTTCTATAGAGTCCGATATAACTTGACAATAATTTCTTTATAAGTAAGTCACATTGTTTTATATATAGGTAACAGTGTATATTTTAATCAAACTGCTGGTTGTAACGGTGACCGGTTTCTGAGTGTTCTTATCCACAAGCAGATCGACACTATATCGATTACTGTCTGTTATTTTTTGCCATGGCGGATCCAGAAATGTCTTAAAAGGGGTGTCGAAAATGAAGCTGATGGAGACAACACTATTTTTGATTTCTAGACCCCCGAAACTAACCTCTGAGGCGTTTTGGGCGATCAACTTTTTTTTTCTATTTTTTTTTTCTAAACAGGGGAGTGGACGGGGCCGATACAGCCACACCCTAAATCCTCTACCGTTTGCATCTCGTATGCAAAAAAGCACAAAGCTGTTTGTTAGAGGGTGTTTTTCTATAGTGTCATAAGAATTTGACAATTGCTTAATAGAGAATTCATTTTAACATCATATCCAGCCCCCTCTGGATCCTGGCTTTAATTTTAGGCTGTTTTAATGCTTTTCAGAATAATGAAGACGCGATGAGTTTGCAAAAAAAGCAGGGATGACTTCATGGAATAAAATCAGAATAGGCTGATAATGATTTTGAGATGGTAGTAATGATGATGATGATGATGATGATATGCTGATGATAAATGATGATAATGATTATGTTTATGATAATAATGTTAATGATATGATGATGGTAATGATGATGATATGATGATAATGATCGTATAATGATGATAATGATGTTGATTCGAATGGTGATGTTGATATGATTATAGTGATGATCATGGCTATGATGACGATATTGATAATGATCATTTCTTTTTAGATGTGTATCATAAACATGAATATAATATGAACTACTTATGCTACAGTTTTAATTGCAAATACAACTTACAGATTTTCGCAAACTGTCTTTATAATGTACAGATTCCTGATGATATCTGTTCAGCAAAACAAGAAACATCCACAACGCCACACGTGTCGAGGCATTTTGGTAAAGATCGCTCCTCCTTGACTTCAGGCAGGTCTATGCTTTCAAGGCGCTTTACTGTTATTGAAAAGGCAATACCTCTTTACGTCTATATATAAGATGTGTATAAGAGACAGTATATATATATATATATATATACATATAAATCAAGATAGCCATTAAAACTGTTAAATTATATATAAATCATCAAAGAAAGGTAAATACAGTGTACGAATAAAGAACATAATAATACACCGCGTAGCATAGCTCTCAACGAATGTATGATTCAACCATGAAGTCCCCGTGGTCTAATGGTTATGACGCTCGCCTCGACAGGTTGCTGGTTCGAGTATCGCCAGAAGCATTTTACTACACACTTTCTGTAACTGCTCTGGTAACTCACCAGTCATCGACTGCTACTGAAAGCCATGTAAAAAAAGGTAAAGCATTTACGCTCGCACGTTGGTAACTTTACCAGCAAAGTTTCATGGTCTTTCCTAGACCGATACATGCTTACGAGTGACGCGAATTTTCAAAGTTCGCTCCGCCTCACAATGCGCACAAAAATGGACGATGAGGGCGCGTAGCACTGGAGAGATCTAACACTTTCTTTATCCATGTATTTACAGGACTACATTAGTTGAGAGCTATAAACAAGTTCATATTTCATTTCCGCTCTAGTTATTATTTAATCATAGGCTCTATTTATATTAAACTAATTTTGAATGGAGGTTTATTTATAATAATATACTAAAATAATATATATAATTTGCCGTACTAAAACATTTTAACATATTTTAATACTAAAGTAATAAGCAAAAATCATAATAGCCTGGTTCTTACGAGAGCCTTAGTATCCGGATCAGGAGCTAATCGTTAGCCGTATTTTAGGTATCCGGATCGGGATTGTCTCGTATGAACGTTTGATTGATTGATTGATTCATTGATTGATTGATGATTAATGTACATTCACACAGAATCCGTCGGATTTAATCAAACATTTATATGGCGCCATTTCCAAAAATCCCGAAGGGAATAGCGCCCCCCCCCCCCACCTCGGGGAAGCATAGCCCCATTGTCGGGGAAGATGACGAATTTTGTCGGGGAACAAACAAATAAAAAAAATATTTTCATGTAATATTCGTTTAGCCACCATATTGTTTGTGTTAACTTTTCATCACTACAACAACAACAACAACAATAACAATAGTAATATTAATGATAATAATAATAATAATAATTTAATGAGACTAATTAAAAATAATTTGCGTTCTGTTATGACAAATGCTCACTTAGATAGCCTATCAAATAAGTAATAAAAATTCGCCATAATTCATTAAATATCGGTGGCTTCCAGGGGTCTTCGCCCGATGGAGCACTACCGGGGACCCTAGGTGGCCCACAGGCCCCAGCCAAGTGTGACTCAATTCGTTCAAATACCCCACCCCCCGTCGGAGCCTCTAGCCCCTCCGTCGGACAGGTCCTGGCGCCATCACTGGGTGGAAAGTGAGGGATTGGTCTAATATTACACCAAGATTACGGACTGAACTGAGATTGCAGAATTTTGTTTTTTATCAGACAATGTAGGGTCTTACCAAAATTGGTCACAAGAAAGCTGTATCTTTCATTAATTATATCTAAACGCTACAGCACAATCGTATAATTTACTTAATTAACTTATGTATTTGAATTTCTGTAACCGTGTTATAAGGGATAAGCAAACATAAACTACAGTATACACATTTTTTCGCAAGTACTGTATTTGGGAAAGTACTGAGTATTCAGTACGATAATACGTCAGGTAAGACTAAACAGTACTCATAGTATAAAAACATAAAAATGAAATCGAAAAGGATGTGTCACTTACCCGATGCCGAAATAATGAAGAAAAGAAGGCAAATTGTCATGAGTTTCATTGTGATTATTGGGAAACGCGTCTACACAGCAAATATTAACTTCAAAACCTGACTGTGCAATCAGTTGGAGCTTCCCTATACTTATAGGGAAGCATAAGAACCTCCGTCAGCCAATGACAAGCGTAGTTATGGTTTCACTAATATGATAATTGATTATAGAACAGTGATGTATATGCCTACGCACTATTATTAATGAACCAAGTTTATTCATCCACAATTATAACATGCCAATCACGGGTGGTGCCAGCCGTGAGGCGGGGGTGGGGGGATCGGGGAGCTTCCCCCACCCCCGTCGGGGAGAAAAAGCACAATTCGTCTGGGAGAAAAAAAATAATATCTATTATCTACATAATTATTAATAGACTCTAAAATCGATAAAATAAGCCTTTGAAACCCCTAAATTGTCAAACTTTTCGGGACCGCTTTCAAAACCTTTTAATCGAAGCTCGACCACGCCCACTTTACTGGTCGTGGAAATCTGACCCCTCGTCGGGGGAATCGGCCCCGACCCACAGTCGGGGAATTCAAATGGACCGTTCCGTAAAACCCGTCCCTTTATGGTATTGACAGCGTAAAGGTGCGTCAACAGGTGTGGTTGTGGACAACGTGTTCGTATTTAAGATCCTGTGTTGCAATTATTCTTAGTGCTCTCTTGCAACAACGTGACACGATTTACTCGAATTTCCAGTCCCGGCACCCCTGCCTTAACTGCTCGACCAAGGTTATTTAGAGGGTGATGAGGGATAAGTTAAATTTCTAAAGGCGCAATATCGACTAATGGGCTTTGCTTTTAATTAAAATATCAAGCTATAATATTATTTTTTATCAAAATGTTCTAACACAAACCCTTTAAATGTATAATTAGTAGTCTAATTTCTAAAGATAGAGTTGGAGCAAAACTGTCGCAATAATATGCTAAATAAAAAAAGTGATCAGAACAACGTTTCGATTTATGTATGCAAAGTTTTTTTCAGGTCGACAGTACACGGTAGGTGCCATTCTACCCCCCTGTACATGTTTACTTAGTTTGCACATATAAATGTTCTACATAATTTAGGGGTTTCAAAGCTTTTTTAATCGATTTTAGAGTCTAATAGCATGTAGAAAATGCGTATAACACTTGTTTCTCTCCCTGACGAATAGTGGGTTTTCTTCTAACAAAGGGGAAGGGGGAAGCTGTCGTTATCGGGTCTAGTGTAAATCTAGCTTTATATACAGTATCAACGTAATTATTAAGGTTATTATTACTAAACACCTGTTTGAGTAAATACCGTGAGAAGAATATTACAGAATTTACCATATGGTGAAAGAAAACTGGATTTAATTGGGCTCAGAATTATGAATTGTGTTCAATATCAGAATTTAATAGAATTTTGAATTTTATTATGGTTCATAAGTCAAGTCAAAACAATATCCACATATTTAAACAAATATCATGTTTTGATGGGGTTAATATTAAAAAGTATTATAAGCTTCTGATCTCACGAGCACTTGTGTGCATTAAGAGAAATGAATGAATTTTTATAGTGTAAGTCTATAATTCCAGGAAATCACAATGAGCATAAATTCTAGCAACCACCATCATTTATTTTATGTGTAAGCCTACTGTAGGCTAATTGCAACTTAAAGTAAGAGAGACATTATTTTATTTATTTATTTTTGAAAACACTGCAAATAAGATATCGGTGCAACCATTTTAGAATATCTTAACATTGTTGGGAATCTTACCATCAATGATCAAATTAAGATTGCTTATAATTTACAAATGTACGGCAATTGAGTTGTATCAAGTTGTGCACCGCTCCCCCAGGCACGCAATCTTTTTTTTCCCGTACGAAACATTTGCATGAAACTGCTCTCGGGTGGTCTCGACTAACTCGACTCGAAAATCTCATATTGCAAAAAAATCATGAGGTCAGGTACGCCACTAAATAAAAACTGTTTTGAGACTGAGGAAGTGGAAAGCTGGAATGGGGATTTCGACCGCATCTTCCATGATCTAGTAAATCAATAGGGCCAGAGTTTGGTACTGTTTTGAGAATACGATCTGGACATCTCTTAATTCACTAAGTACGTTACGTACAGATGAGAGACACACCTGTGTGTTGGGGTGGGGGTAATCTTGTTGAAACAGATATAAGGGCTGGGATCAGAACTATTTAAAAAAGTAATCAGCTTTTAGATGTGCGTGTGAAGCACAAAGAGCTGGGCATATTAAAATAGTCATTTTATTATTGACTTCAATGATATTTGTGTTTAATATAATCAATATGGAGTCATATTGATGACGATTAAATTGACTCTTATATGCTATTTCATAAAATGAAAGTGTTCGTTATTAAATGTTTACACACTGTAGTTGTGTCACTGTCTCTTATACACATCTAGATGTGTATAAGAGACAGCATATATATTATTTATGTGGGTGTGTGGGTGTGTGTGTGTGTGCTATTTACCATATTATTTCTGTGGTAGGCTTATCTCTTTGAATTTGTTAATTTTCTTGTTATGGTCAACGCCAACGCTGCTGAGTGCCACTAATATAAAGTCTATATCTGAAAAAAATTATAATATCACATGCACAGCAATTGTGAGTCGTTTGAGTCTTAGTAGCGTCGAATGATTCTTTTTCGTTTTAATTTTTGTTTAACTTCAATTTTATTATATATACAATTTGTTTTTACTTTCTAATTTCAATATCAGTTCTCATTATGTATGTAGGAAAATCCCAATGTTCTGTTTTAACAACAGACATAGTAAGTCTATTTAATATTATTACTATTGTTTTTTCTTCACACCGATTTCTACCTTGTACGATTTGAGGTAAAAGTCACCAAATAGCGCCACCATCGAGAGCAAGATCACGACTTTGAATTTTCTTGGAAAGAATCTACTATCATATTATAACCTGTGTGGAAAATAACAGCAGACAATGCATCTGTAAGATATAAAAAAAAAATCAAAAGCATAGTATAGTTAATTCTGGAAATTATTTAAATTACTTATTTCAAAACAGTAAAATTTCTAACAATAACCCATTACTCTATTGGTAACCCCCTCCTAAAAGTCACCCACCCAATACGTTAATCATAGCCCAATACTCTAATAATAACATGTGGGGTTACTATTAGAGTCACTAAAACTATAAACAAAATGATATTCAAATCAACATTTTTATCGCTCAAACACGATTTATTCCTTAAAATAGGCATTCTCCACCGTTGATGATCTTTCTTGAATTTACTCCTTGGTGTTTTTAAGTTTATAAATAAAATCAAAATGAAAGTTTTTTTGTTTTTTTTACACTCGTGTGCAGTTATTTCTATGAATTGCTGACACGAAAAGCATGGGTGGGGTTACTATTTTCAAAATGTTTTTGAAATGGCAGGAAATGAGCTTTCTCGGAGGCGTCTTTTAATGACTTTAAAGTTCTTCAAATTTCAGGGTTCCTCCCCCCCCCCGCCATTTGAAAACGGTCTATGAAACTTTCTCATTTTTATAAAAGTAAAAAATAAGCCTATTATGTGTGTATAGGCCAACATACATAAAACATAATTGAGTAGTTGCATACGTGTTCTTTTTTACATGAATCGATAGACCGCAAACAGGAAATGGGAACATTTTCATTCCTAGATGACGGGAAATGAGCTTTCCCGACATCTGATGTGTCCTTTAATTACTATTCCATTTTCAAGAGGGGAAAACCTTGAATTTTTAAGAATTTAAGTTCTACAAACTTCAATGTTTTTCCCTCTTGAAAACGGAATAGGTATTTAAACTTGCTCATTCTTATTAAACTTGCCTGTGTGTACATACATTAACAAGTTGCATACGTATTTTTTCCATGATTCGATGAGCCTCAAAGAGAAAGGGTGTTCCTGTTTCATCCCCGGAAAATTTTTAATTTCTAGATGGCGGGAAAAATTAGTTTTCCCGACTTCTGAAGTGTCATTTAGTGTCTTTTATTGACTTAAGTTCTTCAAATTTTAAGGTTTTCTTCTCTTAAAAACGGCTAGGTAATTTTTTCTCATTCTTATTACAGTAAATAGGCCTATTATGTGTGTACCGGTATACATACAGAAAAAAAATTCATAAATCCATGAACCCCAAGAAGAAAGGCAGTCAGGGGTCCTCCCCTGGGAAATTTTGATTCCTAGGTGGCGAAAAATGAGCTTTCCCGACTTCTAATTTTTCTATTGTAGCAAAAATCTTTCAGCTGACCGGACCCTTAAAGGTAGGTCTAGAATTTTTTTTTTTTTTTTTTTTTGGCTAAGAGCCCCTTACTTCCTTAGATCCGACAATGGTAACCTATACCCTATTAATAACCCACCCATAAAAGACAATCAAGGAATAATAACACACGGTTATTATTAGAAGTTTTACGGTATCATTAATAACATCTAATTATTATTATTATTTGACATTTCATATTACTTTACATTTATTTTATTGATCACAATACGGGTGCATAAAATAAAAATATATAAGTAAGTATAAAAGAATATTAATTAAGCATAGGTCCACATACACACTGTAGTTGTGTCATGTACCGTCATAGTATGACATGTCATTACTCATTTATGATGATGTATTTAACTTTTCAATGTGCTTGAATGATTTAAAAATAATACATAAAAAGGCAGAGCGTTTCCACGAAATATTTATTGAGGGAATACTAGTTGTCTGGGGGGCCTAGCTAGAATTACAGAATTGTAAAAAGAGAGCTAAATCGATTTGTAAACTTCTGGCCGCGACAGGCATTACATAATTGTTAGTGTACCGTATTTGGGTAATGGGGTTGGGAAGCATTAATGTTTATGTAAAATAAATGGACGGCAGGTTAACCAATCAAACGGTTGTTAATTTGGTTCCATGAATGTAAGGAGGTGTCAGAAGGTTGTACATAGACAAGTGTTTCACGAATTTTAGTTCCATGCAAATTTTAGTATTTCGTAGTCTGGATGATCAGAGCCTATGGGACACAAATTTGCACAGTTTTTTCCGGGGTAAACAATTATTAAATATGTCTATGTATTCATTACAAAAATAAAGTAATTAAAGTTTATACAATTGAGCATGTACCTTATGTTCAACATAACTTCACAGCTTAATTATCTAGCATAAACAATCAGTAAAAGTATGTAAAATGCTAATTTACGTTGAAAAAATCACGCCACTTTACAACTAGAAACAGCGATCATGATGAGAAGGTTAAATGAAACTTACTTTCCTTTAAAGCGACATTAATTAGACTAACAATAATAAGGTGGGAATAGGTTGGGTGAACAATAATAAGGCTGGAATAGATTAGTGTTAATATTACGTCTGCATATGCCGTATAAGAAGAAACCTGTATAGACATTTACTGGAAGTTTGTTGGTGGGGATATTTGAAGGTTTGGATTGGAGGCTTTGTATCTGCGCTCAACTGTTAGATCGTCTACATGTTTTAAAAAAGCTGTTAATTTGATAAATACCTTAAATATGCGATGTGATATATGTAAACATACAGCTTCCTTTATTTGATTTTTACTGAGTAGAAATAAGGGGGCAGCAGGAGGGCATGTTGTTACGATACCGTTGTCACGACTATCTCTTTTTCTTTTCTTTTTTGAACCATCATGTACTTATTTATTGAACATATTGAGAGTACAGGGGTGTAACAACCTGTCCTGTTTTGTAATAAAAGCGTATCCTCAAGCACAGATTACATTGAATTTTGTTAAAATACATCCAATAAAGTTCTGTACTAAACATATTAAAATTAGTAGGAAAGATTAGTAACATTGTTTTAAGACATCTAAACAACTTCTCGTACCATTGATAAAATTTATAAAAGTAGGCCTGTAAAATTAAGGGCACTTTAAAAGTGGTACTGTAATGTTAATTCTAATATAGTATAATACATACTCCAAGTATCAAAATACACGCCATCGTTTCGGGATTTAGTATTTCGACATTAATTATGTCATCATCAGGAATGAAATGTTATCCACATTTGCAAGCTTTTGTGCACAAGCACCAAAAATGTTTTACCAATCAAAACTTTGTAGACATTTTGTAGACTTTGTGACATAGCTATGAATAAACTAATGATCAAAGCATCCTTACCCTACTGATCAAAGATACCTACAGAAACAAAGAAAGCTCCTTTGAAGCTTTCAGCCCATTGTTAAGCAATGGGTGTAGCCTACGTGTAGCAAACGCTTCTTTAAACAATAGTATAGACCAATTTTTGCGAACTGTCAATAATGTTAGTATTGAAAATAATAAACCTAATTTATTACTTACATTACAGGCTACATTATCATTTTCAAGTATACCTTGTAAACCTAAAACATATTGGAATGCCTCACAATTTTGAATATGATCATTGACAATACTATCAGATAGTGAAGAATGTTCTTTAAGTCTAGTTATTAAGCATCTATCTGGCTTACCAATATAATCACTATATACAACCTGAAAATTTAAAATGATAAACAACATAGCTCCTATATTCCTTAGGGTTTTTTTCTTTAGTAGATATAAAGTGAGAGACCATATATTTTGGAACATTGGCAAACAAGTTTGGCAATATTCTCAAGTTTAATTTCCAATTTTGAATAGTTAGAATTGAACTTATTCATTAATCATGTAATTAAAACATTAAAACAACAGGACATTAGAGTTTTCCTTGGTGTTTACACCAAATAAATCCAATCCAATCCAATAAATGAGAGTGGAACTTAATTTATCGACAAAGCCATACGCGAGTTTAGGTCTGGAACCTAATTTATCGATGGTACCCGATTTTTTGTGACATCGGCGTACGAAACACTTTGTTCAGTGATAAGACCGCTTAAACCCGTTTCCTTTACGATATGAGACATGGTAAATAGGTATTCATCTACTGACTGTTCTACCTTTGCAATAATAGTCAATTAAAAACATCGAAATACTAATAAAACAAGGTAACAACTTTGTCCTCTACTAGTGTTTCAGGCCTACATTCGACAACGATTTCTTCAAACGCGTTGCAGCGTCGAGTATCCACACCAAGCACACATCGTTTATGGGGACTTCCTGTTTTGTATCGCTCATACGCGTCAACAGAAGGCAGGACTGCAATCTCAAGTGACAAGCAGATTTTAGTAATGCGCATGCGCTAAATTTAAATAAACATTTCTTGGCCGTTCGAATTATTAACTGCATTTCCATACCCAACAAATTCGTTAGTTAATTGGGTATTCAGGGGTTGTTTTTGATGCGGTTTTCGACTGAATGTTCATAACTTTATTATATAAAAAAATTGATCAATTCAAATTTGATTTTTAAGCCCCCAAAAAATCTAGATTTTGACAGATAGTATAGGCCTATATCTTTAAGTGAGTAATATAGACATATTAGTTATAAACTTACAGAAAAGGATGGCAAGCAAAATGTTTAACGGTTTGGGTGTGGTGAGAGGATAGGAGAACATCTATGGGGGTGAGAGGGGATGGAGAGGGGAAGGGGTAATGGATCGGAGAGTTTTGTCTTACAATAATTTTTTCGAGTTTTATATGGATTGAAAAAGCTTCTGTGTAATTTGTTTGTTGTGGGTTCAACCGTGGCTTCAATTCGACAAAATTTTAACAAGAAAATCAAATTACTGAATTTGTACCCAAGTCGTATGTGTTGGCATATTATTTTTTAGATAATAAAACGATCTTTTATGTTCGACACGATAATCGAAACCGATTAATAGCTTTGAACTTGACCAGTACGTCCTGCTAAAAGGGAATTCAATTTCATCATTTCATTTATTTTGTCAAACATTACAAACAAAAATAACAATAGACCAAAACAAAAAGCAAACTAAATTGCTGTTTCTCCTTTGATTTAAGGAAAAATACATGAAATAATTATATATGTATGTTCTCTGAAATATAGGCCTAAGTGATATTGAGATAGGTTCAGAAAACAAAACCACAGACGTTTATTTAAAGGGTAAGATGCGAGATATGAGATATTAAAATAGAAACATTGCTTAGGGGAAAAAAACGCCGTATGGGATCCAATGCGGCCTTAGTCCCTGGGGTAGCACTGGGGCGTCGTTACTCCACTGACGCCGGGCATTTGTGTATATGTCAAATAACGAACCGATGGACAGAATATTTTGAAAATTCCAACAACGGTGAGCCCGCCAATAACAGAAAGGATAAAATATATTTTAGCCCATTGTCATCCTTAATTTTGTCATCATCATCATCATCATCATCATCATCATTATCACTATCATCATCATCACTATCCTCATCATCATCATCATCATAATCGTCATCATTAAAATTCCCTCGAAAAATATAGGACTAAATACGCTATTACGAAGAGATTGATAGAGACATACTTGATTCTATATTTTCCGAGCAGCTTCTTTATTTCTTTCTTTCTGGCAACATTTTAAAAGGCTACTAGTGGCAAACTACTGGGCCGATTTAATTAAAACTTGGTCAGTAGGACCAGTGCCACCTCCCATTTATGTGCTGTTTACAACTTGGGGTCAAAAGTCACATAAGGGGCGTTAGGGTCAAAAAACCAAAAATCGTATAAAAGACTACTTGTCTTACAAATAACGTAGCGCAGTCTTGTCCTTTGTACATACATTGGAATAAGGCAGAGTATATAGGGCGTTCAGGGATAAGGAGTCAAAGGTCATTAAGGGGTAATTTTTATCTTTTTCTGGCAACATTTCAAAACGCTACTAGTGCCAAACGGTTGTGCCAATTTCAACCAAACCTGGTCAGTATAACCGGTGATAGCTCTCATACATGGGGTGTTCACTGCTTAGAGTCAAAGGTCACATAGGGGTCATTAGGGTAAATAAACTTTCAAAAAAATTAATAAGAGATTTCTTTCACAAATAACATAGAACAGACTTATCCTGGGCACATAACAGAATGGACCTTATTGGCATAAGGTAGGGTCTATATGGTCAAAGGTCATTAAAGAGTTATTTTCTTGTTCTCTCAAGTAATATTTTAAAATGCTACTAATACCAAACCATTGAACAAAATTCAATCAAATTTCGTCATTAAGAATCGGCGACACTTCCTACACCTTAGTCTGGGATCAGGGTTACATAGGGGTCATCGGGGTCAAATTTTCAAAATAGTCCAATTGAGCTCAAATTTACCAGGAATGATTCTTAGGGCCTTCTAAACATGAAAAACAACTCTTCACCTATAGGTCAAAAGTAACAAGGGTCACTATCAAATCATAATGAAACCTTGAGAACATCTGCTCACTGAACAGTTCAATGCACAGTTTAACACAGTAAAAGTCCCTTTTCACACAAAATCGACTAAATAATTTGAATGGTTTCATTTGGCAATCTTGAGTGATTGGATTATGAAACTAATGTTTTAAGCTTTATAATCATCTACATATTTTTACAATTAATTCAAAATTGAGTGATCATTTTTCTTTCAAAGTTGAATATCTCTTATGCTTTCCATAGGAAAAAGGTTAAAATTAGAGTGTTATATTTTTTGATATACTTTCTGCTTCTTTTTACCATAAATCTGCAACGAAAGGTCGCTAAACTTCGGGGTGAACGGTCAATTGTAGCTCATAAATTAAGCTTTGTTTTACCATGGAAGTCCCATGCTGGTTGATTAATGATCATTTTTTTCTTTAAAACTTTGTATTCAGAATTTTTTTTACGCGTTCATGCATAAGATGTAGGTCAAATTTACCTGAATGAGGTTTTGTCGCAAATAGAGGAAAAGTTTTCATTTTGATTGCTAGTGACTATTGATTGGACAAATAGCATTAGACAGACTCCTAAACACATAGGGTGTTCACACATGTTGAGCTTAAAAGTCACAGTGGTTATCTCCTAAAAATGACAGGGTTCATGTTCTATTGAACATAGTACCTCTAGTTTTCTTTGTTCATTAAACACATGCCGTCTTATATCAAAATTATCGGTGAACCCCATGTTTATGGAAATCGTTTTGTTATTAATAGTGTGCTCAATTATTTTGCATATATATTTTACACATTGAAATTAAATTAATAATACTAGAAAGATCAAGTTAGAACGGGAACTCTCACAGAATAAGATTTAGTCTTCTTTGCTATATCTACCACAGGCCGCCTACCAAACATTCTCCATATTTAAGGGCATGCTAGCTCTAAACCCCTCAGCGAAGCATTGCCATTCCCCTGAGATCCAAGCTTCTCTCGCTCTGCCTATCTGTAATGTTGCCCTGTCGTCGGAGAAATTCTAGCGCAGCCACTGGTTTGAAATCGCCCGTTGTCCATTGATGTGTGGCCTGTCATTGCCAGTTATTTTTTCCGTTCTATCTGAAGTAATTATTTCCCAGCTGTTCCTTACAGCAGTCTTGACTTTAACACGCCTTGCTCTACAAACGACTTCAACGACCAGAACCAAGTCCGTAATTGTAGATTAGTTGGCCTTACAGCGTTATGTAAAGAGTACGTGTGTGGTAAGATTGTTGACTTTATGAAACATTGATTGGCTATGGTGTTGCCTAGTACCGCGTTGCCGCCTGCAAACATATGTGGCCTGGTGATTTCCAAAGCATTTACGACCGGTTAGACGACTGCAACACAAAATGGTTCAAAGGGAATTCAAGAAATTTTATCTTCCAGGATGTGATAGACATAACTTTATGGCAGTATAAAAATGTTTCTCATTTTATATCTACTAAGGATCAAACCCCTAAGGAGTACAGAAGTTCTGTTGTCTATCATTTTAAATGTCCAGGCTGCAATAGTGATTATATTGGTAAGACAGATAGGTGC
>NW_022702098.1:215117-225748 GCF_011630105.1 Anneissia japonica | reverse complement strand
ATGTCGTCTGTAATGTAAGTAATAAATTAGGTTTAATATTTTCTAGTACTAACATTATTGACAGCTCCCGAAACTGGTCTATCATATTGTTTAAAGAAGCGTTCGCTATACGTAGACTACACCCTTTGCTTATCAATGGGCTCAGAGCTTCAAAAGAGCTTTCTTTGTTTTTGTAGGTATCTTTGATCATTAGAGTAAGAATGCTTTGATCTTTTGTTTAAATCACTGCTGTCACCTACTAGAGGTAATGTTTTGATTGGTTAAACACTTTTGGTACTAGTGCATATAAGCTTGCTAATATGGATAATTTTTTCATTCCTGATGATGACATAATTAATGTCGAAATATTGAATCCCAACACGATGGCGTGTATTTCAATACTTGGAGTATGTATTATACTTTCTTATCTGTGATAGACCAAATTGGATGGGTTTGCGAACACAGATGGCGGCAGATTAAAAAGATGGTTAAATTCAGGAATGTGGCGGAGGGTACCGATGTTAACAATTCGGTGGGATAACGGTAGCCAAGCAGCGGTGGCCCTAGGACTTGCCCAACGGGGGGAGGGGCAAGACGAGGGGTCAGATTTCCCCGACGAAACAAAAGTGGGCGTGGTCGAGCTTCGATTAAAAGGTCACGAAAGTGGTCCTGTGGCGAAGCCCCCGAAAATTTTGACAAATTAGGGGTTTCAAAGGCTTATTTAATCGATGTTAGAGTCTAATATGTAGAAAATACATATAATTGTTTTTTCTCCCCGACGAATTGTGCTTTTTCTCAACGACGGGGAGGGGGCCCCGCCCTGTGATCTCCGGTGACTACACTGGCAGTAGATGTACCGGCACAACGATCACAGTGTACACTGATGGCAGAGCCTAATTCGACATCAGTAACTCTAGTGATGATCCTATAATCGCCATTCATGTTGACGCTAGGCTTTAAAGTATGAATATAAAATCTGATAAAAAACCCAAAATTCAAATAAAACATTCCCAATTTGAGTTAGTTGTTAGTTTTAGAAACATTTATGTTGGGTTTGATGTCTTAAAGACTATTTTAAATTGTGTAATGCGCCATATAAGTCTATTACCCTTTCCATTACAATTTAATTTTTTCATTTAATAGTATCATAAAATAAACTTCAATGAAACTAGTCTACAAGACTGCCTAAATTCACTGCCAACTTCCTAAATTTACTGTCAACTGATAGTGCAAAGAATGTAAACTATGATAATGGTTGATGCGAAAAATATTTTTCTTGTTCTATATGTCTTCAGTAACCAGTTTAACTGAATAGAAATATCTAAAAATATATTTAACTCAGTTCCAAGGATATTTATTTTTAGTTGGATT
Organism: Anneissia japonica; assembly: GCF_011630105.1. Lineage (NCBI taxonomy): Eukaryota > Metazoa > Echinodermata > Crinoidea > Comatulida > Comatulidae > Anneissia > Anneissia japonica. The sequence goes on along the minus strand of NW_022702098.1, from coordinate 224,398 downwards.
AGCTCAACACAAACAATGTCTTAAAATCATTGAAAAAATTCATTTGGATCCACTACTTAATATTTATTTATACTTTATTGACCACAAAGTGTAACATAAAACCCTCGATAACAGGAATAGGCCTAAATACGTTTTGTATTTGGAAAATGTAAATTGACTTTATAACTATGGGACATTAATTGTTGTGGAAGAACAGTTTACAAACAAATAAAATATGATGCTCATCTTGCACACCTTCCTTATACTTACATAGGCCTATTCTTTTAATTAATTTTTTTCTAGACTATCTACCAGTCTCAACTTTAAGAATAAAAGGAAATTATCTAAAATTTAGTCTGAGAGTGCTATTTCCAGCCAATCTTGATGTGCCATACTCATAAATGTTCTTACCTCAGCCCAAGAATTAATACAGCAACTTCTTGTTCGCTTTTAATTTTACGTGCGTTCGTTGGACAGTTGATTTCACTTTAATCAATAAACATTATTTATCATCGGAACCTTAATTTTAGTCTCTTTGTGAATTTAATTGATGCCTCCAATGTAACAGTCAAAATGAAAAGATTGACGGCTCAATCTTGTTTTGACTGACAGATGTCACGTCACATTCTCTCTCTTGTCATCAGGCTTCAATCCGTTCAAGTTGATTGTATTCCAAGAAAATTTTAATATTTTTCCTACCCACCCTTTCCCATTAGATAATGGCCTTATTCAGAGCATCCCATTGTGATGTCTGAATTAATACCGTAACTTCTTGTTCGCTTTTAATTTTACGTGCGTTCGTTGTGCAGTTGATTTCACTTTACTCAATAAACATTACTTATCACCAGAACTTTAATTTCAGTCTCTTTGTGAATTTATTTGATGCCTCTGTAACAGTCAAAATTATCTAAAATTTAGTCTGAGAGTGCTATTTCCAGCCATCTTGATGTGCCATACACATAAATGTCCTTACCTCAGCCCAACCATGGTGAGGCTGAGGTGGTCTATATCTCTATCTGTGAATGTTCCTCCCTGGGCTCCATATATTTCTAATTCCTGGATCCGCCACTGTAACATGTTGCACAGAAATATTTAAATATTTAGTCTAAGCTAAGTTTAATTTTTTTTTTATTAAATAAAAAATATATAAATAATCGCGCAAGGAAGTATAGTGAAAAACATGATGATGATGATGATAATGATAGTATGCCTACGAGTATAATAAGGTTGCGGTTGATGTCGTGATGATAACAATGGTAGAGATGATGATGATGATGATGATGATGATGATGATGATGATGATGATGATGATGATGATTATTATTATTATTATTATTATTATTATTATTATTATTATTATTATTATTATTATTATTATTATTATTATAACGATGATGATTATTGTAATCCATTGTATCAGCTCAGTTCGCCCATATTTCTTTTATTTATGTTTTTATTTAAATCGAACACGTCCATCGCCGTCCATAGAAGAGACTTACGCAGACTTGGAAATAGCGCATGTGCAAAATATGTTCTATAAGGATGATTATGAATAGTTCATGAGATTTTACCAAATCAAGGCAATTAAACAGAAGGACGCACATCTCGGGACATCAAAGGTTATAACTCTGGCATCGACATTCTAGGCGCACGTGCGTTCCTACACGCTGAACGTCACAAAAACCATAGCAACCATACCATAAACCGTCAGCGTAAGTGACGATTTACCCACGCGCGTGTTAGTTGCCACGATAATCGCGCGTCGTGCGGTGATTACAAAGGCCTAATGATATTTTACACTTACATTAGACTGAAATATATTCTTCATTTCAACATTAATTTTACCAAAATTGTGATGAATTGTCGTTCATGAGACTCACTTCGCAGAAAAAATTAATAAATGTTCTGTATATACTCAAAAGTTTGTTTTCGGCACCTTATGCCAACATTGTCAAAATGACAGATTAATGTTACATAAGAACATGAAATTTAATAAAAAATGTAAATTTTGAATTGTTATAACTTTTCCTTTTCTTGGTCAATTTTCACGAATCAAATTGCAGTTTATAGAAGCATTTAACAAGTTCGCGGTCAAAAAAAAATCAGATGTAACAGACATTGCGAAGTACCCACAATTAATAAAATAAAAACTAACACCATAAAACGAATGGCACGCATAGACTAATAATTGACGGCTGACAGTACTCGCAACTAGTATAGGATTGTCGATGCCACAGTAAAGATCAAAGGACTGTACGCACGCGCTATGTTCGAGAGCGGAGATGTGCTTCCTTTTGTTGAATTACCTTGACCAAATTATCCTTCGTTAAAAAATCTTCGGGAAGCAACTTTGCTAAATTCTTACTGTTTGCCCAGTCCCTACTTCCATAAAATTATAGTATGGAACGCCATTGGTGCCAAAATATGTTATTTTTAATGGTTTTTACTGATCAAGACAACATTAGGGACCAGAACTAAGTCTACTGTTATTACAACAGAACGCAGGGATTTTCCACATTGCCATAATGAGAAGTGATGTCGAAATTGCAAAAAAAAATCATTAAAGACAGACGATAAACAATAATGCTATTAAAGTGCTACTACAAAGTTGTGAAATAAAAAAATCATGAAAACAAACTCAACTAACGTGACATTAGTGAGTTTAGGCCTATACAAGCCGATCAGTGCACTTTTAGTTCATCTACCTCATATATCCACACCCTACTCTATTCCGTCCCAACATTCCTTCAACCGAATTTACTCTTTTATCGGCTTATCATTATGTTGATAAAAGTTTTTGATTAATAGTTCTTTTTTTATGTCGTGATGATTATTATCAGAACAGTCAAAAATCAATACTATTATCATTGTTATTGTTATTATCTGTTCTTTTAATCGTGTTTTTTTCTTTGTCTCTATTAATCTGTTGCCGCTGCGTCGGAAAAAAATTATGTTTCTATGTGTGTTTTTAGAAATAAAATAAAACAATAAAAATAGATTATAGCAAAGTGTCTACTTGCAGACAAGCGAAAAGTAGACACAAAAAGTAGACCTACCATACCTAACATGTAATGTGGTTGATTTAAGAAAAAAAATATATAATTTCGATGTCTAATCGTTTTAAAACTTATATTTGTGACTTATTGAAAATGACAACGTTTGCTATTGTTTTAAATTAACAATAAGCCAATTCATGGTTTGAGCTCTGCTGCTCGTATCTAAGGTCAATCAACATAATAACGTTTAATGTGAGTATGGTGTTTACGTCGTTAATCTTGATACGAGCATGCGCTGTTCTAACTATTAATTGCCTTATTCATTTAATTTTATTGAATAAGTTAATTTATACTTTGTTGTTTTAGGTGGCAGTATATATTTTAACTAAGTAAGTCGGAGCCGACTTTTTATTTTCTTATTGTAGCATATTTTACATCTCTTACTACCTGAGAGCTTCTATGTTTTTGTTGGAATAATTATCCATTTTTTCCATCAAACCATCTGCAATTTTTGCTAGGTAGCCACCTCTAATGAACACTCTTAGATCCTCTCCTGTGCCTAAGTTAAGTGGTTAATAATATCCAGATATATAATTTACCTTTTTATTAGTACAATTAATAAAAAATATAATGAACACAACCGTCACATTTTTTCGAAATTAGTTTAATGCATCATAAATTGAGTGCTTCTTCGGGTATGTGGTTTTTGTGTCTACTGACCCCAACGGGAGCGTAGACACTATGTCATGATGTAGCAATTAAAGGTAGTTGCTAAATACAACGGGTTCAGCCGAGGGGGCGTGGCTTCGTATGTTGACGTCATGCATAACTTCAGCTATGTTTTGTATTAATTTCCTCGACAAAGTGTTGTGCCTGTCTGTAATGTCTTTAGTCACACAGCATAGCAAAATGCAGTCCGTACCAACTAATTCCTTTCGTGGTACAACCAATATAAGAAAAAATAAGCTGTCTCTGTGTGTTTTTCTTTCCAAAAATTAGGATCCCTGCAATATTATAAATCCATGGGGCCTACACAGAGTGAAACAATACATGGAGGCTATAATAAGTTAGTCTTATTTTAGCGGTAGGGATTAGGCTTAATCACTGAAAGAAATGAAAACAATTCAATGGCCTAGGCCCTACTATAGTACAATACTGTACTTAGCAGGAGTGGCGGCAGCGGAAGGGGGGACAGGACCCCGTCGGGGAGGCCCGGCTTCTCTCCCCCTGTCAGGGAGAAAAATCACAATTCGCTAGGGAGAAAAAATGTAATGTAATTTCTACATATTAGTAGACACAAAAATCGACTAAGTAAGACTTTCAAACCAAAAATTATTCCCGAAGACCTCAGACCCCGGGCAAATCCTGGCGCCACGTACCCCTGTACTAATTAGTCTATGAATTTTCCAATCTTAATCCTATGAACTAATTATCTTACAAGAGAAAATGGGCCTAATACATTAAAATTACAACTTTTACAACATGACTGCTGAAGTTAAGATTTTTTTTTAGTGTTCACTGCTTTGAAACAATATTGCCGGCTATATTCCAGAAAAAGGGAACCGAATTAATATAGGCCAATGTAATTTAAGTAAATATATTAACTTTCCAATGTTGTGTATATTTGTATTGTATAAATGTTATGTAGGCTATTATGCGCCTATTCAGTGCAGATTCTTCAGTGCCTAGGCGAGGGTCTTACAACAGATTCTACATAAGCATAGATAGGCCTAACTTCACGTAAATGATGCACAGGCCTAGACGGACTGCTGCTGGACGCACAATCTAGGACTAGGCCCCAGACTGAAAAGACCTCCTGGTCCGACCTAGCCCAGTCTTTAATTAGTTAGAGGGAGCCTAGACCTACGAACGTCCATACTACTTAGGCCAATCGTCTGAAAATGGACTCGATTGTCCCTCACCCGTCCGTAGCAGCAGCACAAGAGAAAACTAAGCTAAGCCTCAGTCTGCTCGCCTTGATAATTCCCATTGGTCACACAGTGTAGCGTGATCTTTTTTGCTGGACGGCATAATTATACATGACGTCGCCATATACAAGCCACTCCCCTCGGCTGAACCCGTTGTATTTAGCAACTACCGCAATTAAAGGTAGCGGAAAAGAGTAAATCCGGTTGAGGCATGATGGGTTATAGAGACGCAGCACGCGTTCGCTACTAACGCCTTTTACCGTCATTTGAAGGATGCCCTCTGGAACATGATAGTACTCTCCAGGAGTTACTCATTTTAAAGTGTTTTTATTGTAATATAGTAGTAGGCTTATACAGAATATATTGTTATGAAAGAAAAGTTTAATGAAAAATCCAGATACACTACAATAATACACACATCTGCATATTGAAGAACATAAGATAAAATTAAAAAAACAAAAACTCCTGTATAAGGCAGTAGACACACGCTTCCGCTGGGAGCCTAATTAATATCTTTTACACAGCACACTATTTAACTGTTATCAATCGGGGTTTTTTTTAAACTGTACTAATATATATTAGTACAGTTTAAAAAAAAAACCCGATTGATAACAGAATTGATTATATAATATTATGATGAATCACGTCATAATGTCTAAAATACAGCCTTAAATTGGCAAAAATTCTTGGGTCATATGTCGGTAGGTCAAATATATTCATTGTATCTTTTTTTTGGTTGAAATAATCCGTGTTTCGGCCCTAAAAAATGAAAGTAAGAAGGAAAAGAAAACACCGTTAATGCACAAAATCACTATCAAAACATAATGGATAATATTCATAAGGTTTATATTTTATATAGTGTCCAATATAACTTGACAATAATTTCTTTATAAGTTAGTCACATTGTTTTATATATAGGTAACAGTGTATATTTTAATCAAATTGCTAGTTGTAACGGTGACCGGTTTCTGAGTAGTAATGTTCTTATCCAAAAGCAGATCGAAACTATATCGTTTACTGTCTGTTCGTTTTTGCCAGGGGCGGATCCAGAAATGTCCAAAAGGTGGTGTCGAAAGTTGGGCTGATGGAGTCAACACTATTTTGTTTTTTAGACGGCCGAAAATAACCTCTGAGGCGTTTTGGGGGATCATTATTTTTTTTTTTTATACTTTCCAAAAGTATTCAAAATAAAGCACAAAGCTGTTCGTTAGGAAGTGGTTTTCTATAAAAATTGTGTGGATCATTTAAATACAAAAATTCACGCAATGTTGTCTCGTTTTTGGTGACACATTTACAAACTAAACGTGTTTAGACATAGCTTAATATATTTAGGATCTTGACGTGTTTAGCAATAAAATTGCTTAGTTATTTGAAATCATGATGTCAAATACCTTTAATGCTAAACACGTCATAAACATAAAGAAATTAGGCCTGGCCTAAACACGTTTAGCTTTTGAACGTGTCACCTGAAACGAGACATCACTGAGTGGAGCTTTGAGTTTAAATGCTCCACGCTGTTTCATAAGAACTAAACAATTGCTTATTAGAGTATTCATTTCAACAACATATCCTGGCTTTAATTTTAGACTGTTTTAATGCTTTTCACAAATGAAGTTGGCAAAGAAAGCCGGGATGACTTAATGGAATATAATCAGAATAGGCTGATAATGATTTTGAGAGGATGATGATAATGATGATGATGCGTTGATTATGTTATGATAATAATAATGATAATGATATGTTGATGGTAATGATGATATGATGATTATGATGTTGTTTTTAATGGTGATTGTGATGTTGATATGATGATAGTGATGATCATGGCTATGATGATGATAGTGATAATGATTATTTCTTTTTAGATGTGTATCATAAACATGAATATATTATGCTACAGTTTAATTGCAATTACAACTTACAGATTTTCGCAAACTGTCTTTAGAGTTTACATCTTCCTGATGATAGATGTGCATCAATACAAGCAGCATCACGACCACATATGCTGAGGCAATTTGGTAAAGTTCGCTTCTCTTTCACTTCAGGCAGGTCTATGCTTTCAAAACGCTTTGCTGTAATTGAATTGGCAACACCTCTTTACGTATATATTGACTGTCTCTTATACACATCTAGATGTGTATAAGAGACAGTATATATATATCAAAATCCTGACATCGGACACATTACAAGTTTTTATTATTATTATTATTATTATTATTATTATTATTGTTCTAAATGCGAATTTCTTTGCATATTTGTAATATCGCATTGTATATAACGATTTTGTAAAAATTGATGTGTAACTTTCGTCCTCGTTGGTCTATATTCAATTTTGTAATTAATAATTCCCCGTTCCTCCACAAATTTTCCATATGCCTACATTTTTAACTGTTACCTTTACACATCTTTATACACAAATCATTTTTGTGACATTTTTCTTCGCATGTTGGACGACGCTTCTCCTTCTCTACCATAGCACCTGCAATAAGAACAATGAATTCATAAATTTTTTCACCTGAATAAGTATTTTAAAATTAAATTATATTTTTTTTATTTTACATACCAGTGGATGAATTTTCGGGAACTTTATGGAATTCTTTTATTGCAAAAGGGCCTGGCAATTAATCCTACACTGGGGCCTGTCACATAAAAAGGGAAGTCAATAATATACTGATGTATAATTGGTGTAGGTCAAAAGGGAGAAAAATAAGGACAATAAATATATTTGAGCAAAATGTTACAATAAGATACACATTTTATAATTTAAAATAACCAAATAACATTGAAAGCAATTAGGTAAAAACACCCAAACTTATTAAGATTTTTAATGTTATTTCTATAATACGTAATTTTTAATATTCATCTGTTTTAACGTTATTTTAAAAAGACATTCCATACAGCATAAACAAGTTCATATTTCATTTCCGCTTCTATAGTTATTATTTAATCATAGGCTCTATATATTAAACTAATTTTGAATGGAGGTTAATTATATATTTATAATAATAATTATACTAAATTAATATATAATTTGAAACACTAAACCACTTTAACATATTTTAATACTAATGTAATAAGCTAAAACCACATGTAGGTTTTATACCAGGTTAGCAATAATACTACCTTTAAGATCTATTCATTGGGCTTGAGCTAGCTTGCTTCAGCGCCTTTGATCATTTTTGGAAATGACGCAATACAAATGTTTAATTGATTAATTGATTAATTTACATGATTCTACATGCATTAAGGTACATTTACACATAATCCGTCGGATTCTGTGTGTATGTACCTTAATGCATGTAGAATCATCAATCAATTAATCAATCAACCAATCAATCAATCATTTAATAAATCAATCAATCAACCAAACATTTGTATTCAGTACCCTTTGAATCAAGAGAGGTTTGTTCTAAAGAGAACATACAGCACAAGAAAAAGTACGACCACCGTAAATCTTAGTACGAAAACAATTAACAGATAGAAATGATTTGTCAGAAGAACGAAGGCGGCGAGGTGGAACATATCGAGGAACTACTTGAGTGATATAATATGGACGAGAAAATAATAAAGCTTTATAATTTAAAATAAGGATATTGAAAACAATTCGTTGTTTAACGGGGAGCCAATGAAGGGCCAAGATTATGGGAGTAATATGATGACGGCGTGGTGTTAGAATTTTGTAATTTTTGAAGCCGTCAAGGAGAAAAAGGCAGCCGGAAAAAAAATAAGGGAATTGCAGTAATCGAGTTTTGTTAAAATAAAAGCATGAACAAGCGTTTCAGTCGAGTTTTTGTCAAGGTACTGTCTGATTTGGTGAATTATTTCGAAGATAGTAATTAGCTGATTTGCAGGTGGAAATGATATGTTAGTGGAAAGTGAGGGATTTTCCAATATCACACAGAGATTACGGGACTGAGATTGCAGAATTTTGTGTTTTATCGGACAATGTAGAGTTGTACCAAATTTGGTCACAAGAAAGCTGTATTTTTCATTAATTATATCTAAAACGCTATAGCACGCTCGTTAATTTACTTGACTTATGTATTTGAATTTTTGTAAAATTAAAGTTTAAATTCTGAATCACATAAAGGGACCGTGTTTTAAAGGATAAGAAAACATACACATTTTTTTCGCAAGTACTGTATTTGGGAAAATACTGGGTATTCAGTACAATAATACGTCAAGTGGGGCTACATTACTCATATTATAAAAGCATAAATATGTAACCAAAAAGAATGTGTCAACTTACCCGATGCCGAAATAATGACGAAAAGAAGGAAAATTGTCATTGTCAGTTTCATCTTGAGTATTGGTAAACGCGTCTACACAGCAAACATTAACTTCAAAACCTGACTGTGCAATCAGTTGAGCGTCCCTTTAC
>NW_022702098.1:200527-205134 GCF_011630105.1 Anneissia japonica | reverse complement strand
GGATTGTCGATGCCACAGTAAAGATCAAAGGACTGTACGCACGCGCTATGTTCGAGAGCGGAGATGTGCGTCCTTCTGTTGAATTACCTTGACCAAATTATCCTTCGTTAAAAAATCTTCGGGAAGCAACTTTGCTAAATTTTTACTGTTTGCCCAGTCCCTACTTCCATAAAAGGACAGTATGGAACGCCATTGGTGCCAAATTATGTTATTTTTAATGGTTTTTACGGATCAAGACAACATTAGGGACCAGAACTAAGTCTACTGTTATTACAACAGAACGCAGGGCTTTTCCACATTGCCATAATGAGAAGTGATGTCGAAATTGCAAAAAAAAAGTCATTAAAGACAGACGATAAACAATAATACTATTAAAGTGCTACTAAAAAGTTGTGAAATAAAAAAATCATGAAAACAAACTCAACTAACGTGACATTAGTGAGTTTAGGCCTATACAAGCCGATCAGTGCACTTTTAGTTCATCTACCTCATATATCCACACCCTACTCTATTCCGTCCCAACATTCCTTCAACCGAATTTACTCTTTTATCGGCTTATCATTATGTTGATAAAAGTTTTGATTAATAGTTCTTTTTTTATGTCGTGATGATTATTATCAGAAAAGTCAAAAAACAATACTATTATCATTGTTATTGTTATTATCTGTTCTTTTAATCGTGTTTTTTCTTTGTCTCTATTAATCTGTTGCCGCTGCGTCGGAAAAAAAATTATGTTTCTATGTGTGTTTTTAGAAATAAAATAAAACAATAAAAATAGATTATAGCAAAGTGTCTACTTGCAGACAAGCGAAAAGTAGACACAAAAAGTAGACCTACCATACCTAACATGTAATGTGGTTGATTTAAGAAAAAAAAATATAATTTCGATGTCTAATCGTTTTAAAACTTATATTTGTGACTTATTGAAAAATGACAACGTTTGCTATTGTTTTAAATTAACAATAAGCCAATTCATGGTTTGAGCTCTGCTGCTCGTATCTAAGGTCAATCGACGTAATAACGTTGAATGTGAGTATGGTGTTTACGTTGTTAATCTTGATACGAGCATGCGCTGTTCTAACTATTAATTGCCTTATTCATTTAATTTTATTGAATAAGTTAGTTTATACTTTGATGTTTTAGGTGGCAGTATATATTTTAACTAAGTAAGTCGGAGCCGACTTTTTATTTTCATATTGTAGCATATTTTACATCTCTTACCACCTGAGAGCTTCTATGTTTTTGTTGGAATAATTATCCACTTTTTCCATCAACCCATCTGCAATTGGTAGCCACCTCTAATGAACACTCTTAGATCCTCTCCCGTGCCTAAGTTAAGTGGTTAATAATATCCAAATATATAATTTACCTTTTTATTAGTACAATTATTAAAAAAATTTTCGATATTAGTTTAATGCATCATAAATTGAGTGCTTTTTCGGGTATGTGATTTTTGTGTCTACTGACCCCAACGGGAGCGTAGACACTATGTCATGATGTAGCAATTAAAGATGGCGGGAAAGAGTAAATCCGGTTGAGCATGATGGGTTGTAGAGACGCAGCACGCGTTCGCTACTAACGCCTTTTACCGTCATTTGAAGGATGCCCTCTAGAACATGATAGTACTCTTCGTGATCAACGACATAAGGTGGTAACTCCAGGAGTGTTTTTAGTGTAATATAGTAGTAGGCTTATACAGAATATATTGTTATGAAAGAAAAGTTTAATGAAAAATCCAGATACACTACAATAATACACACATCTGCATATTGAAGAACATAAGATAAAATTAAAAAAACAAAAACTCCTGTATAAGGCAGTAGACACACGCTTCCGCTGGGAGCCTATTTAATATCTTTTACACAGCACACTAGTTAACTGTTATCAATCGGGGTATTTTTTAAACTGTACTAATATATATTAGTACAGTTTTTAAAAAAAACCCGATTGATAACAGAATTGATTATATAATATTATGATGAATCACGTCATAATGTCTAAAATACAGCCTTAAATTGGCAAAAATTCTTGGGTCATATGTCGGTAGGTCAAATATATTCATTGTATCTTTTTTCGGTTGAAATAATCCGTGTTTCGACCCTAAAAAATGAAAGTAAGAAGGAAAAGAAAACACCGTTAATGCACAAAATCACTATCAAAACATAATGGATAATATTCATAAGGTTTATATTTTATATAGTGTCCAACATAACTTGACAATAATTTCTTTATAAGTTAGTCACATTGTTTTATATATAGGTAACAGTGTATATTTTAATCAAATTGCTAGTTGTAACGGTGACTGGTTTCTGAGTGGTAATGTTCTTAGCAAAAAGCAGATCGAAACTATATCGATTACTGTCTGTTCGTTTTTGCCAGGGGCGGATCCAGAAATGTCCAAAAGGTGGTGTCGAAAGTTGGGCTGATGGAGTCAACACTATTTTGTTTTTTAGACGGCCGAAAATAACCTCTGAGGCGTTTTGGGGGATCATTTTTTTTTATACTTTCCAAAAGTATGCAAAATAAAGCACAAAGCTGTTCGTTAGGAAGTGGTTTTCTATACACTGTAAAAACTGCGTGGATCATTTAAATACAAAAATTCACGCAATGTTGTCTCGTTACACATCTAGATGTGTAAACGTGTTTAGACATAGCTTAATGTATTTAGGATCTTGACGTGTTTAGCAATAAATGTGCTTAGTTATTTGAAATCAAGATGTCAAATACCTAGGCACATTTAATGCTAAACACGTCAGAAACATAAAGAAATTATGCCTGGCCTAAACACGTTCAGCTTTTGAACGTGTCACCAGAAACGAGACAACACTGCGTGTACAGAGTGTCATAAGAACTAAACAATTGCTTATTAGAGTATTCATTTCAACATCATATCCTGGCTTTAATTTTAGGCTGTTTTAATGCTTTTCACAAATGAAGTTGGCAAAGAAAGCCGGAGTGACTTAATGGATTATAATCAGAATAGGCTGATAATGATTTTGAGAGGATGATGATAATAATGATGATGCGATGATTATGTTATGATAATAATAATGATAATGATATGTTGATGGTAATGATGATATGATGATTATGATGTTGTTTTTAATGGTGATTGTGATGTTGATATGATGATAGTGATGATCATGGCTATGATGATGATAGTGATAATGATTATTTCTTTTTAGATGTGTATCATAAACATGAATATATGAACTACTTATGCTACAGTTTTAATTGCAAATACGACTTACAGATTTTCGCAAACTGTCTTTAAAGTTTACAGCTTCCTAATGATAGATGTGCAGCAATACAAGCAGCATCACGACCACATATGCTGAGGCAATTTGGTAAAGTTCGCTTCTTCTTCGCGTAATGCAGGCGGGCTATGCTTTCAAAATATATAAATCAAGATAGCCGTTAACACTTTATATATATATATATATATATATATATATATATATATATATATATTAAAAAAAAAATGAGGATTCCAAGTTTGCTTCAATAAATAATAGGGGGTTGTATTTTGGCTAGTAGGGGAGGGTCTTCAAAAATGTGGCAAATAGTTTTAAGTTGGCGGTTAGGAAAACTTATATTGTGATGGTAGACGAAGACGAGAGGAATGCGGTTATTAGAATATCTTTGGGTTTATAATCTAGAAGGGATTGTTGGGGACGGGTTGAGGCTTTAGAAATAGCTGATAGTATTAGTTTAAGGGGATAATCTTTATTCAGAAAATGCATAGTAAGTATGCCAATTTGTTTGTCATAATCATCCGAAGATGAGCAAATTCGTTTAATTCGTAGACACTGACTATAGACAATAGATTTGTTAAGGCTTAAATGGTGGAAACTGTGAAAGTTCAGAAATCCATGGTTATCAGTAGGTTTAGTGTATAAAGAGGATATGATTATGTTGTTAGTAGAGATGCCTACAAGAACGTCTAAAAAGGGAATTTTGGAAGGTGAAGTTTCAAAAGTAAATTTAATGTTAGAATGGAAGTTGTTAGCATGTGATTTAATGCATTAAGGGTATCTTCAACGTGGGGCCAAATGAAGAAAATATCCTCAATATAGCGAGCGTAGTGAAGGGGTTTAAGGTGAAAGGATGAAATAATAGCCGTCTCAATCTCGTGCATAAACAACATTAGCATAGCTGGGTGCAATTTTCCCGCCCATAGCGGTCCCCTTAATTTGAAGAAAGTGACTGTTGTTAAAAGTGAAATGGTTATACGTAAGAATGAATTTAGTAATGGAAATCTGTCTGCCTTATTGATTCCATTATCAACCCCTTACTCCCTAATATCTCTAGCTACATCCAAGACACTATGTAATTTCTTAGAATCCTTGATAATAACTAATATCCCTAACCGATCTATCCTAGTAACTATGGACGTTACTTTGCTCTATACTAACATCCCTCATGAAGAAGGTATTCAAGCACTTTCCTTTCTAAACAATGTGTGCCAGCTGAACATATTAATATCATTGCCATTACTAATTTCATTCAAATTAAAGACTTAGATTACTTATCAGACTATTCATTTATGTATACTTAATTTTTTCTTGGTTCCTAGACCTTTATCCAGCTTTTATCTACTTTGTTTA
>NW_022702098.1:195760-198657 GCF_011630105.1 Anneissia japonica | reverse complement strand
GATATAATATTGACGAGAAAATAATAAAGCTTTATAATTTAAAATAAGGATATTGAAAACAATTCGTTGTTTAACGGGGAGCCAATGAAGGGCCAAGATTATTGGAGTAATATGATGACGGCGTGGTGTGAGAATTTTGTAATTTTTGAATCCGTCAAGGAGAAAAAGGCAGCCGGGAAAAAATTATTTCGAAGATAGTAATTAGCTGATTTGCAGGTGGAAATGATATGTTAGTAGAAAGTGAGGGATTTTCCAATATCACACAGAGATTACGGACTGAGATTGCAGAATTTTGTGTTTTATCGGACAATGTAGAGTTGTACCAAATTTGGTCACAAGAAAGCTGTATTTTTCATTAATTATATCTAAAATGCTATAATAGCATGGTTGTTAATTTACTTGGCTAACTTATGTATTTGAATTTTTGTAAAATTAAAGTTTAAATTCTGAATCACAAAAAAGGACCGTGTTTTAAAGGATAAGAAAACATACACATTTTGTTCGCAAGTAATGTATTTGGAAAAATACTGGGTATTCAGTACAATAATACGTCAGGTGGGGCTACATTACTCATATTATAAAAGCATAAATATGTAACCAAAAAGGATGTGTCAACTTACCCGATGCCGAAATAATGACGAAAAGAAGGCAAATTGTCATTGTCAGTTTCATCTTGAGTATTGGTAAACGCGTCTACACAGCAAACATTAACTTCAAAACCTGACTGTGTAATCAGTTGAGCGTCCCTTTACTTATACAGTGAAGCATAGGAACCTCCTCAATCAATGACAAGCATGGTTATGGTTTCACTTAATATGATAATTGATTATAGCATAGTGATGAATTATTAATGAACCAAGTTTAACTTATTCATCCACAATTCTTATAACATGTCAATCTGGGATGGCGCCAGAGTTGGGGGGGGGGGTGCTCTCCCGGAAGAGCCGGTCGGGGAGAAAAATCACAATTCGTCGAGGAGAAAAAATATATGTATTTTCTACATAATAGACTCTAAAATCGATTAAATAAGCTTTTGAAACACCTAAATTGTCAAACTTTTCTGGGGATTCGCCTCCTGCTCCACTTAGGCCTACTTTTAAAACCTTTTAATGGAAGCTCGACCACGCCCACTGCTTTCGTTGTGGAGAACTGACCCCTCGTCGGGGACCGCCCCCTCGTCGGGAGTATCCTGGCCACCCCTGATGCCAATCATTTAAGTATTTACTTTGTACGGTGTGGGATCAGATGAAATCCAAAATCCTGTACGAGATCATGGTGCATAGTGAGAATGGAAAATGAAGGTGAAAATTAGATCATCATCAAATGTAAACGCTAAATAATCTTCATAGGAACTTTTTTGGTTAAAACATTTCTATTAATTTCTGAGAAAAGATGCAAGATTAGAAACCAGTATTGGCAGCGTAAAGATGCGTAAACAGGTGCGGTTCTGAACAACGTGTTCGTATTGCATTGTTGCAATTATACCGTACTTAGTGCTCTCCCGCAACAATGTGACCGGATTTACTGGAATTTCCAGTCCCGGCACCCCTGCTTAACTGCTCGACCAAGGTTATTTAAAGGGTGATGAGGGATAAGTTAAATTTCCAAAGGCGCAATATCGACTAATGGGCTTTAATCAAGCTTTAATATTATGTTTTCTTAAAATGTTTAAACACAGACCCTTTAAATGTACAATTAAGAGTCTAATCTTTAAAGATAGAATTAGAGCAAAACTCGCCATAATATCCTAAATAAAATAAGTTAACAGAACAACGTTTCGATTTATGTATAAAAAGTTGGTTTTTTTTCGGGTCGAGAGCATTAGGTTTTATTCTATCCCCTGTACATGTTTACTTAGTTTGCAAATATATATGTTCAACATAATTTAGGGGTTTCAAAGCATATTTAATCGATTTCAGAGTCTATTAACATGACAAATTGTGGGTTTTTTTTTTCTCCCGAAAGGGAGGGGGTGACGCTGTCGTTATCGTGCCTAGTGTCGATCTAGCTTCATATACAGTATCAACATATTATGGCTATTATTAAACACATGTTTGAGTAAATACCGTGAGAAGAATATTACAGAATTTACCATACGGTGAAAGAAAACTGGATTTAATTGGGCTCAGAATTATGAATTGTGTTCAATATCAGAATTTTAAAGAATTTTGAATTTAATTATGGTTCGATATCTAGTCAAAAGAATATCTACATATTTAAACAAATATCATGTTTTGATGGGGTAAATATTAAATATGATTATAAGCTTCTGATCTCACGAGCACTTGAGTGCATTAATAGCCAATGAAAGAATTTTACTGTATTTTTTTACTGTAGGCTAATTGTAACTTAATGATAAGAGAGACTTTATTTTATTTATTTATTTATATATTTTTTAAAACACTTCAAATACGATATCGGTCCAACAATTTTATAATATCTTAACATTTTTGGGAATCTTAAGATCAATGATCAAATTATGATTGATTTTAACATTTACAGTTAATGTATAGCAATTAAAATTTAATTTATAAATTGAGTCGTATCAAGTTGTGCCCCGCTCCAAACGGCACGCGATCTTTTTTTTCCCGTACGAAACATTTGAATGAAACTCCTCTAGGGTGGTCTCGACTAACTCGACTTGAATAACTCCTATTGCAAAAAAAAATCTGGAGTTTAGGTACGCCACTAAATAAAAACTGTTTTGAGAGCTGAGGAAGTGGAAAGCCATAATAAAATAGGTGATATGCGGATGAGTTTGGACTTAAGCACAAATAATTGCTAGACCAATCTAAAAGCAACTGTACTGAAGACGCTAGCCTGTTGCAATACTGGTACAAGTGATTGAGTATGGTGTACTAACTCTAGAAAAATGATTCTTTTTCGCGTGTACCGGG
>NW_022702098.1:183192-195745 GCF_011630105.1 Anneissia japonica | reverse complement strand
TGTATGTAAAAAATTAAAATCCAATTCGGCTTTGTTCAAACGAAGAGTAATCTTTTCATATTTCCTTAATAAAGAAACTGGTAATCTTCTTGAACTGAAATCCTTGATAATAGAACCAAATGGATTATGCCATAATCACACCTTTGATGATTTTGATATTTGGAAAAAGTCCTATAGGTGTCGGATTAATTCTATAACTGTAAGGGTACCGGTACACCATAAAATAAAATCTGTTTTGAGGCTGAGGAAGTGGAAAGCTGGCATTTTTCATGACCTAGTAAACCAATAGGACCAGAGTTTGATACTGTTTTAAGAATCCGATCTGGATATCTCTTTATTCACTAAGTATGTTCAGGAAACAGTGAATTCACTGTTCCCTGGTATTTTATGTACAGATGAGAGTCTCACCTGTGTGTTGGGCGTGGGAGTTAATCTTGTTGAAACATAAGGGCTGGGATCAGAATTATTAAAAAAGTAATCAGTTTTTAGTTTTGCGTGTGAACCACGAAGAGCTGGGCATATTAAAATAGTCATTTTAATATTGACTTAAACGGTATTTGTGTTTAATATAATCAATATCGAGTCATATTGATGACGATCAAATTTTGAATCATATATGCTGGTACTTCATGAAATGATAGTGTTCGTTATTAAATGTTAACACATTTTGATTTAAATGCGCTATCCAGATGTTTTTTTATGTGTGCTATTTAGATTTATATATGTTTGCTATTTACAGTACTATATTATTTCTGTGGTAGGCTTATCTCTTTGACTTTGTTAATTTTCTTGTTATGGTCAACGCCAACGCTGCTGAGTGCCACTTATATAAAGTCTGTATCTGAATAAATTCACAGCAATTGTGAGTCGTTTAAGGTAAAAGTCACCAAATAGAGCCACCATCGAGAGCATATATAAGATCACGACTACGTTGAAGTTTCTTTGAAAGCTATAGTCATAATCTACTATTATAACCTGTGTAGAAAATAACAGCAAACAATGCATCTATGAGATAAAAAAAAAAACCCACCCAATAAGTTAATCATAATAGCCTACTCTAATAATAACCCATGAGGTTTCTATTAGAGTCACCAAAACTATTAGGAAAATGATATTCAAATCAACATTTTTATCGCTTAAACACGATTTATTCCTTAATTCCAAAAAGGAGGCAGGTCCAGATGGTCTTCCCCAAGAAAATTTTGATTATTAGATGGCAGGAAATGGGCTTTCCCGACTTCGGCGGTGTCTTTTAATGACTTTTATGTTCTTCAAATTTCAGGGTTTTCCCCTCTCTTTAAAACGGTCAGGGAAAATTTCTCATTATTATTAAAGTAAAAAATGAACCTATTATGTGTGTATAGGCCTACATACATAAAACATAATTGAGTAGTTGCATACGTATTCTTTTTTTCATGAATCGATAGGCCGCAAACAGGAAATTGGAAAACTGTCATTCCTTGATGGCGGAAAATGAGCTTTCCCGACTTCTGATGTGTCTTTTAACTACTATTCCGTTACAAGAGGGGAAACCTTGAATTGTTCTTACTTCAACGTTTTCCCTTCTTGAAAAAGGAATAGGTATTTAAACTGTCTCAATTTTATTAAACTGGCCTATTATGTGTGTACATACATAAACAAGTTGCATACGTATTATTTTTTCCATGAATCGATGAGCCCCAAAGACAAAGGGTCCGAGAGTTCATCCCCGGGAAAATTTTAACTTCTAGATGGCAGGAAAATGAGCTTTTCCGACTTCTGAAGTGTCTTTTAATGACTTTTAAGTTCTTCGAAATTTAAGGTTTTCTCCTCTTTAAATCGGCCAAATATATCTTTCTCATTCTTATTACAGTAAATAGGCCTATTATGTGTGTACCGGTATACATACAGGAAAAAAAATCATGAATTGACGATAAACCCCAAGAAGAAAGGCAGTCAGGGGTCCTCCCCTGGAAAATTTTGATTCGTAGATGGCGAAAAATTAGCTTCCCGACTTCTAATTTTCCTATAGTAGTAAAAAATCTTTCAGCTTACGGGTCCCTAAAAGGTAGGTTTTGGTAAAAAAAGGTAGAATTTTTCTTTTTTTTTCTTTTTGCCCAAGGTTCCACTGGCTCCCTCAGATCAGACAATGGTAACCTATACCCTATTAATACCCCACACTAAAAGACAATCACAGAATAATAACACACGGTTATTATTATGAGTTTTACGGTATCATTAATAACATCTAATTATTATTATTTGACATTTCATAATACTTTACATTTAGTAAATTTATCATAATGCGTGTACATAAAATAAAAATATATAAGTAGGGCCTAAGCATAAAACAATATGTATATAATAATGTCTAGTAGGCATATTAATTATAAATGTGAGTCCAAAATTGTGTTCACATGCAATTTATGACATAAAAAAAATATACGTATGGAATATACTCAATCAAAGGCTAGGAATGGAAAGAAAACTTGTACATAAAACAACATAGAAAAAATGACCGCACAGTAAGACAACATTTGACGGCAGCGGCAGTTTTCGTCACACAAATTCCTTTAATTAGAGGTCAATATTATAATTTATTCAATTTCAATTGAAATTATATTCAAATTATTGTAATAGCAACAATGCAGGGAGACCTTCCATATTGGAATAGTAATCTTGTATGTAAATGAGAGGTATATATACTGTAATATAAATCATTAAAGGTACATATACAGTGTTTTAATAAGGACATAATGGAACATATAATATTGACTGTGCGGTCATTATATATAATAATGACCGCACAGTAAGACAACATTTGACGGCAGCGGCAGTTTTCGTCACACAAATTCCTTTAATTAGGGGTCAATATTATAATTTATTCAATTTCAATTGAAATTATATTCAAATTATTGTAATATCAACAATGCAGGGAGACCTTCCATATTGGAATAGTAATCTTGTATGTAAATGAGAGGTATATATACTGTAATATAAATCATCAAAGGTACATATACAGTGTTTTAATAAGGACATAATGGAACATCGTAGGCTACCCTGTAGCTTTTCAACGAATAAAGTCCTATAAAAGTCATTATGTAATAAAATGCCTCCGACGGGATTCGAACCTGCGACCTCTCGCTGACAAGGCGAGCGTCATAACCATTATACCACAAAGGCTTCATGGTTGAACAGGTCCAAATAACCGTCGGGAACATTGTATTACACAATGCTACGCCTCAAGAGGGCGTTCGGCCAGATAAATCTGGCAATTCGGCTAGAAATACTGTCGTATATAATATGATATTGAAGGGAGTTAGCCGTTAACACTGTTGAATAACTATACTGTAATATAAATCATCAAAGGTACATATACAGTGTTTTATATGTACCTTTGATGATTTATATTACAGTATATTTATTCAACAATTATATATATATATATATATAGTAGAGTTGACATCAAAATAATGATGAGCTGCACGTATGTTCTAAATAAGTATAACATGTGAGTCAAGTACAAAAATAAAATATATTATTATTTAATTAAAAAATGTTTTTCAATTAAATAATATATATATCTGTCATTTATTTTCGTATTGACTCACATGTTATACACATATATGTTGTAATATCAACAATGCAGTGCAGTGATGTCATTATTACGCATGGTCTTTTTTAGCTTTTCTGTTTAAAAAATGGTAAGCCTAAATCAGACAAAAAAGAAAACTAGTATAATATACTAGGTTAAAGGTTTTCGTTTTTTCTTTTTTTTTCAATATTATTGTCATAAAACTCACTTTAAAGCAACAAATCTGTTTTAACCAAGCATTGGGTAATGGCGCTGTTCCCATTTACGATCAATATATCATATAACAGGAATAATATTCTTGAATTGTTCGAAAAAAAATTTAATACGAATGCATTACAATAAGTATAAAGAATCTTCCCTTTTGTATATTATTAAAGACTTAGTCCTTCCAACATTGAGCCTTACCTTTTTGAACTCTCCTAATTATGAATTTTTGGACAATTGGACATGTTACATTTATTTATGTTATTATTTAAGCACAAGATCGATATACAAGTCTTTGTGCTAATGTAATCATATAAACTTCACATTGAAAATGTGGACCTGTAACAACAACAACGATTCCTCTTCTGCAACTAGTGAAGAAATTGATACTAGCAACGACAATCATTTGGAAGCATGAACACATGGGGCGTAATTTTATTTAAGCAGAAATTTAAAAAAAATTGTAAATAATACCAAATATGACGTATATAATTCATGATGGAGTATTTCCATAAAAGTTAGTACAAATTAAACGTCGGTACTTTATGGGTAGATTTTATGTTAAAAAACAAAACAAACAAAAACCAAAAAAAGAAAAAAGAAACAAAAAATGTAATTGCAAATAGATGATATTCATAACTTGTATCATGATTGAAATCTGCTTAAAGATTTGTGCAAAAAAATGAAAAATGTAACTTTTGTAAATATGAGGATACTCAATGAGTTTCATATTTATTCACTTAAGGGAATATAGATAAATATGAAACAGAAAATTATTTAAAAAAAGAGATAATGGAAAACAAAGTGGGTTATCCCAACAGAAAAAAAAAAACAACGACAAGCATTTTCGCTTACTTGACGGTGATTATCGTGTTCATCAGTGGCAAGATTCTTCTTACTTATCTTTGTGTTTTCAAGTCTTTGATCGATATGATAGCAAATTGCTTATATTTATTTTTCTTTTTTGTGTACCGAGTTGAAGGTGAAAAAAGCGACTACATTTACTGTAAATCCGGTACTTCGTTATTGTTCTTTCCCTCTGCCTCGACGCTAAATCTTGTCACTTCATTGCTGTGGAAAGGTACATCATAGCAATGTATCTTTTTAAGTACTGGATAGGACAAGAGAAGCAGCTTATTGCAATTGTGTCTACAATTTGTAGCTGCGTTTCTAGTAATTTTTCAATTTATCTTCAAACTCGAGCCGGATTCAGTAACTTCTTTAAACTGTCCTTTTGTTACAAAGACATAGTTTTTCAGATATTGTCAGACATCATTATGTTGCTGGAAAATATTGTATGCCCAATTAGCGTAATGACATTCTGCCATCTTTGTGTTTACTTTACAAAATTTCTAAAATTCGAGCATATTTAACCAAGGCAATTCAACATTTTGTAGTCTATTTTATAGAACATAATTACCACCATGACCCTAAGTACCACCATCACCCTCGGTACCAACATCATAAAAAATATCATAATTTTTATATCCTCATACCTGTTATTCAACATCAATTCCAATTAACTGTTAACCAGCAGGACGTTGCGCCAGTGTGGCAGGGTCATGGCCTCACCCCGTCGGGCAGAAAAAGAAAAAAAAAATATATATATTTTTTGTAATGAATAAAATCGTTCAAACAAGCCTTTAGAACCCCTAAATTATAATAGTTTGCGTAGCCCGCTTGATACGAGCTTCCGGGAGATTTTGAGCAAAAAACGACCACGCACGCACACTTACGTTCACGTTGCGGTGTCGGCCGCATTCGAGAACATCATACATTCTCCAAACTTTTAGGCAATTATTATTATTATTATTATTATTACCGTATTAAATAATCACTATTATAATTGATGAATACAAACAAATATTGCAAAAAGTAGATGCATTTGAAATAAAATCAATCAAGATTATTGACAAATGTATTAATTTAATGGTATCTTTGTTAATATTCCACATCTGATTGCCATTGTGTGATACAAAACTAATCATGGGGTGAGAATAATATTCAGTAGCTTTATTAGCTCTCCACTAAGTCTTTATGTTCTATTGTAATCCATTTGAGTATGCACTCGTGTTACTCAGCATCTGAACTGAATTTTGCTGTCCGCCTTCTTTAAAATGTCTGAGTTTTTGTTCGATATTGAAGGTCGTGTTTGATATACGGTATTTGTGATTTAATAAACTATATTGATTTATATTATGTCCACACTCAGAGATATTGTCTTCTCACATTTTATATATACATGTATGTACGTTTTTGTCCACATCGTTTTTTGGCGTATTACGAATCATAAAATATATTTCTTTATTATAAAACTTATATTTTTTTTCTCCAGTACTTATCAGGACTTCTTCAATGTTTAAAGAAATTATATAAATATATATATATATATATATATATATATACTTAATATATATATGTGTGTTTGTTTGTGTGTATGTACGTATATATTTGGTTTTTTTTAACTTCATTCATTCATTCTGAGAGTAATCAATAGTAAAAATATCCAAGAGTACAAAAAGAAATTTGTTTCCACTTTATTTTCACATTTTATATATACATGTATGTACGTGTTTGTCCACATCGCTTTTTGGCCTATTACGAATCACAAAATATCTTTCTTTATTATAAAACTTATATTTGTTTGTCCAGTTTTTAACTTTATTCATTCATTCTGAAAGTAATCAATAGTAAAAATATTCAAGAGTACAAAAATAAATTTGTTTCCACTTTGGACCCAAAATGAGAATACTGGTACTAAAATTACAGAATAATAATATAGAAACATTAAAATAAATACATTTAACAGTACTACATAGACAAATTCAATTTTCAGAAAATTAACATCATCATAATTATTATGTATATATATATATATATATATATATATATATATATATATATATATTAAACATAGGTTCTGCCACTACTTTCGGACCATACATTCTCGATTGTCACTGGCCCCTGGATTCGACAGTGATGTTCGACCATATAGGGCTAATAGGAACAGTTGATTAATAATAATTTTAATAATAGGTCTATTAATAACATAAGTATGCCTAAATGAGTTGAGCGATAGTCAAGGGTAACACAAACACTGATTACATTAGCTGGTAAGATAAACCCTGTAGGTATAACCATTGATAAACAATACATAGCGGAGGAGATCATGACAGATGCAGGCTTTCACATACAGGCGGACATAAAAATTATTTTAAAAAAAATTTAAGAATAATAAGCGAAAAGGTTGGCAAAAAAAGTATGGGGCCAATGACAACATCGAATCAATGACGTAACAAAGGTCTCACTGGCTAAAATAACGCCTGTTTTCCACCAAGCGAATTTGTTCGCAAGAATCAAAAGGGTCGGTTCGAGCTTTTGCGCATTCACAACTGTGAACTGTCATAAAAACGGGCAACCAATCAAAGCTCAAGAAGAGAACCGAAACTTTAGATTCGCGCGACTAAATTTTGATAGTAGAAAACAGGCTTAATGGCCTCGATCTATTATAAGGGGACCGGAAGTATTATTCTGCATGTTTCCGTGATCATCGATACCATACTGAGCAGAATGTGAAAAAAACGTCTAAATACACCGTGACTTTTAAAATTAAAAAAAAAAAAAAAAAAAAAAAAAATAAAAAAAAAAAAAAAAAAAAAAAAAAAACGTCGTATGGGATCCAATGCGCCCTTAGTCCCCGGGGTAGTACTGGGGCTTCGTTGCTCCACTGACGTCGGGCATTTGTATAAATGTTAAATTAATAACGAACCGATGGACAGAATATTGTGAAAACCCCAACAACGGGGACCCACCAATAACAGAATGGAAAAATATATTTTAGCCCATTGTCACCCTTAATCCTCATTATCATCATCATAATCATCATCGTCATAATGAAAATTCTCTCGAAAAATATAGAACTAAATACGCTCTTACGAAAAGATTGATAGAGACATACTTGATTATATTATTATATTTGTTCAATAAACACATACCGTCTTATGCTAAAATTATCAGTGAACCCCATGTTTATGGAAATCGTTGTGTTAATAATTATAGTGTGCTCATTTATTTTGCATATACATTTACACATATAAATTAAATTAATAATACTAGAAAGACCAAGTTAGAACGGGAACTCTCACAGCATAAGATTTAGTCTTCTTTGCTATATCAATTACGATGATAACATGAAATTAAAGAGAGTCTCTATGCCCAAAGGCATAACAATACAACCGTTAATGTTTAAATAATGATAACTAGAAGATGAAATTTTAATTATGACTTGATAGTAAATTATTGAATTCAATATATAGGCTAAATGTTAACAACCCAATAACTTTTCGATATATTTAGATAATAAATATACGATAGCGTATCTGTAGGAAAAATTATTTTCATCACAGACGAAAATATATTCAATTACAAAGTTAAAAACCATGCTCGTTTAACAAAAAAATGTGGGACAAACAATAAAGTAATCTCTCAGACGACCAAAAAGAAATATGCCTGACTGACTGGAATATAGATCCAGATACTTTTTGCCAAAGAACTGCATATTAAAATTAAAATCAAACAACTTTTCTTTAATATTGTTGCAACCGTTACAATACGTAAAAGTCTCCAAGGTGATCAGAAAGGCACGCTGATTCGATAAACCAATCAGCTGTACGCGAAGGTTTGTAGCGATTTTATTGAATCTTAGCTTTACGGAGTTGTACATTTACCATTTTAATGCTACGGCAGATTACAATCGCTGACACTGTGTGATCGTAGCAGTCATCATCGTCGTCATCATCATAGCCCGTGAATTTTTCAAAGACGCTAAAGGCACAATGATGCTTGATGCATTCTGTGACGCTTGGTGATACTACTAATTTACTGAATATCAATTAGGAGTTTCATTACGCTAATTTTGCTTTCAAAATTTTCCCACGTCCAAGCCCAAATCATAGGTTCCCAACTATATTCAATTTACTGGATTCAATGGAAGTATTTTATATAATTACATTATTTCCATACTTTTAAATCTTGCCACTATGTCGTCATAATCTTCATATGTCTATACTTACAGAGATCATCAAAGAACTCTCAGAATACAGGAAAGCTCCTCCTCCTCCTTTCCTCCTCCCATGTCGCCGTCAATGGGAAATAGGCGTGAATAACTACCACAGGCCGCCTACCAAACATTCTGCATATTTAAGGGAATGCTAGCTCTAAACCCCTCAGCGAAGCATTGCCATTCCCCTGAGATCCAAGCTTCTCTCGCTCTGCCCATCCGTAATGTTGCCTTATCGTCGAAGAAATTCTAGCGCAGCCACTGGTTTGAATTCGCTCGTTGTCCATTGACGTGTTCCTTAGTCTCTTTGCACACAAGAGTATAAATGGCATATATTATGTAATGTAGCCACTGTAATTATATTTCTGCAGACTCTAAACAGTAGTAAATTCTTATTGTCATTAGGTAAACGTTGCTTAGATTCAACGGTGACGGTCCCACTTACCTAGTGACCTGTCATTGCCAGTTATTTTTCCGTTCTATCTGAAGTAATTAGTAAACAATTGTAAAAATTAATAATAACTAACCATTTCAATAATCTATTGGTGTAATATTTTTGTATTCCGTAGACTCTGGGGTTGGCTCAGATGGAAGTTCTTTCAGTGCGAGCTTCCACGATAACCAGCGAGGCCACGGTGGCGGAGGCCATGTCCTCACCCACGTGTCCCCAAAATCATACAAACTTGCAAACGCCTATATGCTAGCATGGCCATATGGCTTCCCACGTATCATGAGCAGTTACTTCTCAAGCACTGACGAAGGACCGCCATCCTCCTACAAAGGCCAAACAAAATCTGTTACCAGTAATTCAGACAACACTTGTTAGGCCATGGGCTGGAGGGTTGGGGAAGGGGGTCACCGTGCCCCCCCCCCCCCACAGTTAATCTTCTGTGGTATCATTTTGTTCCTACGCGCATATAGAACAAAAAAAAATTGATGTTAACAGGAAAAATGTAGGGACTGTCTCTTATACACATCTAGATGTGTATAAGAGACAGTCTTTATACTGTTATAAAACACGATGTTTTTCAATTGTTGAGCTCTCATATGTGAGTAATTTTTATACAAACGACTTTATATATACATATAATAATATATATATATATACACGCATATATATATATACATATATATATATATATATACATACATATTCAAACATACATAGATACATAAGTCTTACCACTTCATCTTTAAAGGCCATCCATTCAGGATGACTCTTTACTAACTCCTTTATTCCTTGCTCATCCTTGGATCGAATCTTTTCATGAAGTTGTGTTCTGCAAGTATAAAATCGAAGTACAGTATGCCTTTTAAATGGACAGTTCTATCATGGGTAAACCTACTTCAATATTAAAATGGAATCCACCTTAGGCCTTTACGGTTTATAGTCCTTATCCGAGAAGACTTGTTCTACCACCAGAACCATAGGCGAACATGGGGTTCGAACCAGCGTCGATATTATGACTGTAGGTTGCGGCGCCCCTGTTAACCGCTCGGCAATTCGACTCGCCACACAAATAAACCCTTTTAATTGTATAATATTTATTTTATGAAAAACAATGGTTGATACCTCATTATGCGATTCATTATTATGCGCTATAGAAACACAATTAGTAATAATAAAAATAATTACACTTTCTGATGTTATTTTATATGTTGAAGTATCATGTGTTTTTAAGTTATAGAGGTTTTATTACTGTATTTGTCATTATGTGTATATTTCCTGTCTCTTATACACATCTAGGGGGGGGGGGGGGGTGGAGGAGTATTTATGCCAATAACTTTGGCATAAATAAAATTTCCACCAATGTTATTTTGGTAGCAATGTGTAGCATATATGTTTCTTAATCATATGCAGTTTAAAAAAAATTAATCCGACAATTATTAACGTCACTGGAGGTCAAAAGGTCATCGACCTTTTTCTAAAATGCCAATTTTTTCATAACAATTTTATGAAAAAATGATCATTAAACTTCAGTGTCATATGTCTAATTTTGGATGTATTTGATACAAATTGTGTTTTTCTTGTAGTTAATAACATATGGAATACAAAAATTGAACAAAACAAGAAAAAATTAAAATGCATTAGGCCCTATGTTCTATTGTCAATGTTTATGATCCGAGAAATTTGTAATCAACAACAGTTTTTGGGGTAGGAGTAACGTTTATGATCATAACTCTTGATTTAGTCAATGGATTTGTATGATGTTTATATCAACATTTAGCCTATATATTGGTCAGTCATTCAAATTCAAAACATTTTTAAACATATCTAGAGGTCAAAAGGTCATTGACCTCCATGGAAAAGTTGTTAATTTATTCCTAATTCACTCACAAACGTTTACAAATCTATAGTTGTGAGTGGATTTAATACCAATTAATATTTTCTATTGTAAATAAGCATATGGAATATACAACAACGATATTAACAAGGAAAATGTATAAATAAATTAAATGTACTACTGTCATTTTCTTATATTCTTAGAATTTGTAATCAACAACTAACAGTTTTTGGGATAGGGGATAACATTAAATGCTCATAACTCTTGATTTACTCAATGGATTTGTATGATGTTGGTATCAACATTTAGCCTATCGATTGGCCGGTCATTCAAATTAAAAAAGAATTGAAACAGGTAAAAATTGACGCAACCAGAGATAAAAAGGTCATTGACCAGCACAGAAAAGTTGTATATTTATTTCAAATTTACTTACAAACGTTTAGAGTTGTGAGTAGATTTGATACCAATTAGTGTTTTCTATTAATAATAAGCATATAGAATAAAGAAAATGATATTAACAAGAAAAATTTATAAATTAATTAAATGTATTACTGTCATTTTTGATTACTTGTGTAATCAATGACGATGTTTCGGGTAGGGGTTAACATTTAGGTTAATAACTCATGATTTATTGGATAGATTTGCATGTTGGTGGTATTAACATGTAGTCTGTAGATTTTCCAACCATTCAATTTTAAAACGTGTGCAGAAATTGTTGTATCTATAGGTCAAAGGTCGTTGACCTCTGCAGAAATATGCAAATTCTTCCCAAAAATTATGGCAGATATTTTTTATGACAATATAATGGAAATATATAGTGGTGAAAGTTATGTTAAAAGTTTCCAACCCGAATAAAATAAACGAGCGGTACTGGATAAAGACAACTTGGTTTCTTGCTTCAAACAAGATATCCATTCATAGCAGTTTTATGAAGATGAGCCTATCCAAGTGATGAACCTAAAAGGGTCAGGGACCAGGACATAGGCCTACTGTACATTCGACTTTAGATTGACAAAGATTGAAATATGTTAAGTACAGACACGATATATACATAGGCCTAGGTCTAGAATCCAGTTAGAATATGTAATTATATATCAAAATGGTATATGTATATATATATATATATATATATATATATATATATATTCATGAAGATCAAATTTGATAAAATTTAACAATAATAATAATAATAATAATAATAATAATAATAATCATTTTGTCATTATTGTATCACATTTTTGTTAAAAATTGTTAGAACTGATCATCAGAGGTGAAGGTGCCAGCAGCCTTTATATTTCATAATTTTGACATCAAATCCCAAGACCTTAAATATATATATATATATATATATATATATATATAAATCAATATAGCCGTTAACACTTTTAAATTATATACATAAATCATCAAAGAAAAGTAAATACAGTGTTC
>NW_022702098.1:179347-182750 GCF_011630105.1 Anneissia japonica | reverse complement strand
TAGGCCTATGTATATATCGTGTCTGTATTTAACATATTTAAATCTTTGTCAATCTAAGTATGTCCTGGTCCTCGATCCCTTTTAGGTTCACTTGGATAGGCCCATCTTCACTACAGACTTCTATGAATGGATATCTTGTTTGAAGCAATAAACCAAGTGGTCTTTATCCAGTACCGCTCGTTTATTTTATTCGTGTTTTAACATAACTTTCACCACTATATATTTCCATATATTGTCATAAAGAATATCTGCCATAATTTTTGGAAAGAATTTGCATTTTTCTACAGAGGTCAACGACCTTTTGACCTTTACGTACGTCAATTTCTGCACACGTTTTAAATTTAAATGGCTGGAAATCTACAGGCTACATGTTAATACCAACACCATGCAAATCTATCCAACAAATCATGAGTTATGAACCTAAATGTTAACCCCTACCCCAAACATCGCCAATGATTACACAATTATTAAAAAGTGACAGTAATAAATTTAATCAATGTATACAATTTTCTTGTTCATTTTTTATATTCTATATGCTTTTAATAATAGAAAATACTAATTGGTATCAAATCTACTCACAACTGTAGATTTGTAAACGCTTCTGAGTGAATTGGGAATAAATATACAACTTTTCTGTGTAGGTCAATGACTTTTTAACCTCCAGTTGCGTCAATTTCTGCCAATTTCAAAACTTTTTAAATTTGAATGACTGACCAATCTATAGGCTAAATGTTGGTACCAAAAACATCATACAAATTCATATAGTAAATCAAGAGTTATGACCATTTAATGCTATCCCCTACCCCAAAAACTGTTGTTGATTACAAATTCTAAGATTATAACAAAATGACAGCAGTACATTTAATCAATTTATACATTTTTCTTGTTATATCATTGTTTTATATTCCATATGCTTATTTATAATAGAAAATACTAATTAGTATCAAATCTACTGACAACTATATTTGTACATATTTGTAAGTGAATTGGAAATGAATACAACTTTTCTTTGGAGGTCAATAAACTTTTGACCTCTAGTTACGTCAATTTTGACCTGTTTCAAATTTGTTTTGAATTTGAATGACTGACCAATATATAGGCTAGATGTTGATACTAACATCATACAAATCCATTAACTAAATCAAGAGTTATTAGCATAAATGTTACCCCCTACCCCAAAAACTCTTGTTGATTACAAATTTATCGGATCATAAACATTGATAATAGTATATAATGCATTTTATTTTTTTTCTTGTTAACCTCAATTTTTGTATCCATATGTTAATAATTACAAGAAAAACACAATTTGTAACAAATACATCCAAAATTAGACATATGGCACTAAAGTCTATTGATATTTTATGAAAAATTTGCATTTTAGAAAAAGGTCGATGAACTTTTGACCTCTAGTGACGTCAATAATTTTATTTCAATTGCATTCGATTAAGAAACATGTATGCTACATGCTATATGCTACCAATATAACATTGATGGGATTTTTTTTATTCACAGGTTATTGAAAAATATTTAAATATTTAGTCTAAGCTAAGTTTAATTTTTTTTATTAAATAAAAAATATATAAATAATCGCGCAAGGAAGTATAGTGAAAAACATGATGATGATGATGATAATGATAGTATGCCTACGAGTATAATAAGGTTGCGGTTGATGTCGTGATGATAACAACTGTCTCTTATACACATCTAGATGTGTATAAGAGACAGAGTACATACAATGCATTCCTATATTTTTCTTGTTAACATCGATTTTTTTGTTCTATATGCCCGTAGGAACAAAATGAAACGATTCCAAGGAAGTTTAACTCTGGGGGGCGGGAGGTACACGGTGACCCCCCCCCCCTCCAGCCCATGGCCTATGTGGAAATGGATGGGTTTGCGAACACAGATGGCGGCAGATTAAAAACATGGTTAAATTCAGGAATGTGGCGGAGGGTACCGATGTTAACAATTGGTGGGATAACGGTAACCAAGCGATTGCGTTTAGCAGAGGGAATAAGGCATTCTTGGTCATTAATAATGATTCTTATAGAATTAAAGAATGGTTTTCCACTGGTCTACCTGCTGGAACCTACTGCGATGTGATCTCCGGTAAATACACTGTTAGTAAATGTACAGGCACCACGATCACAGTGTACGCTGATGGCAGAGCCTATTTCGACATTAGTAACTCTAGTGATGATCCTATAAACGCCATTCATGTTTTAGAAACACTTATGTGTTGGGTTTCATGTTTTAAAGACGGTTTTAAAAGAATTAATTTGGATCCACTACTTATTATTTGTTTTTATTCTTTATTGACCACAAAGTGTAACATAAAACCCTCGATAACAGGAATAGGCCTAAATATGTTTTGCATTTGGAAAATTGCCTTTATAACTATGGGACATTAATTGTTGTGGAAGAACAGTTTACAAACAAATAAAATATGATGCTCATCTTGCACACCTTCCCTATACTTACATAGGCCTATTCTTTTATTTGTTTTTAATCTAGACTATCTACCAGTCTCAACTTGAAGATACTGTGAACTTAAATAAAGCGTGATAAAACAATTCGTTTATTCTTGAACATGCTGACATAAATAAACCGGTGCTAGTATGAGCTTAGTATTAAACGCTTTATAGTGGTTAAATCGCATATCTGTTGCATTTTTATCCTGCTTGTCAATACTACTACCAATTCGAAATTACGAATAATAATTATTTGTCCGTGATTCTGTCCAAAAACATTATTGATCGTTAAACAATATTTCTTTAAGATGATTATACAGAAATTAGATACCCAGAAACTTTCTATTTGGGTTTACTAAGGCCCACCAAGCACTACACTCCATTGGTAACTTACAAAATGAAATTGTAGAAAGTAAATAAAGACATCGTTGGAACCAACCGGTCCGGGCCCCCTAAGATTATAAAGAAAATGGAGAATTAAAGGAAATTATCTAAAATTTAGTCTGAGAGTGCTATTTCCAGCCCATCTTGATGTGCCATACTCATAAATGTTCTTACCTCAGCCCAAGAATTAATACAGCAACTTCTTGTTCGCTTTTAATTTTACGTGCGTTCGTTGGGCAGTTGATTTCACTTTACTCAATAAACATTATTTATCACCGGAACCTTTATTTCAGTCTCTTTGTGAATTTAATTGATTCCGATGTAACAGTCAAAATGAAAAGATTGACGGCTCAATCTTGTTTTGACTGACAGAGGTCACTTCACATTCTCTCTCTTGTCATCAGGCTTCAATCCGTTCAAGTTGATTGTATTCCAAGTAAACTTTAATATTTTTCCTACCCACCCATTCCCATTTGATAATGGCCTTATTCAGAGCATCCCGTTGTGATGTCTGAATTAATACCGTAACTTCTTGTTCGCTTTTAATT
>NW_022702098.1:171778-178917 GCF_011630105.1 Anneissia japonica | reverse complement strand
ATACTTATATATATATATATATATATATATATTATCAATACTGTACTTCAATACACTGCAAGCCGACAGACAATCACCATTATTTGGATTTCTGTAGTTTTTTTTTTTCAATAGCCTTAAGCGCTCTATCTATTTAGCCAATGCCTCCGCATTAAACGTATTTCTTCTAAGCATTCAGATTTTGAAAAGCAAATGTCTAACATGACATCTCATTTTTAAAATTGCAATTATCCTATATCTACTTAAATCTGCAATAGATAAGGCATCATTAATATCACGCAACAATTTGGTTTGCTGTAATTTTAAGACTAGTTCTGATAGGATACCGTTTGTTTTAGATTATGGTCCTAAAATTTAATCTCTAGCTCATACACTTAAGAACGATTATAATGCTCTAAAACAGGATTCGAACATCGAACCTCTTTTTTGCAATCCACCCATCATTGCTAGACAACAGCCACTTACTTTGATTTTGACTTCATCTAAATTACCTTCACTTACCCACAAGTATAACAATACAACATGTTTGAAATCTAGATGCCAACTTTGCAACATTATCACTACATTACACATCTAGATGTGTATAAGAGACAGTATATATACAGTATATATCATTCCGATATATAATTACATATTCTAAATGGACTCTAGACCTACGCCTATGTATATATCGTGTCTGTATTTAACATATTTAAATCTTTGTCAATCTAAGTATGTCCTGGTCCTCGATCCCTTTTAGGTTCACTTGGATAGGCCCATCTTCACTACAGACTTCTATGAATGGATATCTTGTTTGAAGCAATAAACCAAGTGGTCATTATCCAGTACCGCTCGTTTATTTAATTCGTGTTTTAACATAACTTTCACCACTATATATTTCCATATATTGTCATAAAGAATATCTGCCATAATTTTTGGAAAGAATTTGCATTTTTCTACAGAGTTCAACGACCTTTTGACCTTTACGTAAGTCAATTTCTGCACACGTTTTAAATTTAAATGGCTGGAAAATCTACAGGCTACATGTTAATACCAACACCATGCAAATCTATCCAACAAATCATGAGTTATGAACCTAAATGTTAACCCCTACCCCAAACATCGCCAATGATTACACAATTAATAAAAAGTGACAGTAATAAATTTAATCAATGTATACAATTTTCTTGTTCATTTTTGATATTCTATATGCTTTTAATAATAGAAAATACTAATTGGTATCAAATCTACTCACAACTGTAGATTTGTAAACGTTTCTGAGTGAATTGGGAATAAATATACAACTTTTCTGTGTAGGTCAATGACTTTTTGACCTCCAGTTGCGTCAATTTCTGCCAATTTCAAAACTTTTTAAATTTGAATGACTGACCAATCTATAGGTTAAATGTTGATACCAAAAACATCATACAAATCCATTGACTAAATCAAGAGTTATGACCATTTAAGGTTATCCCCTACCCCAAAAACTGTTGTTGATTACAAATTTATCGGATCATAAACATTGATAATAGTATATAATGCATTTTAATTTTTTTCTTGTTAACCTCAATTTTTGTATCAATATGTTAATAACTACAAGAAAAACACAATTTGTATCAAATACATCCAAAATTAGACATATGGCACTAAAGTCTATTTATATTTTATGAAAAATTTGCATTTTAGAAAAAAGGTTGATGACCTTTTGACCTCTAGTGACGTCAATAATTGTCGGATTAATTTTATTTCAATTGCATTCGATTAAGAAACATGTATGCTACATGCTATATGCTACCAATATAACATTGATGGGATTTTTTTTATTCACAGGTTATTGGCATAAATGTTACCCCTCCCCCCAAAAAAGTATTGACCATAAAACACTAACGACCATTACAAATGACGCGAGTACATACAATGCATTCCTATATTTTTCTTGTTAACATCGATTTTTTTTGTTCTATATGCCCGTAGGAACAAAATGAAACGATTCCAAGGAAGTTTAACTGTGGGGGCGGGAGGTACACGGTGACCCCCCCCCCCCAAGGAAGTTTAACTGTGGGGGGGCGGGAGGTACATGGTGACCCCCCCCCCCCTCCAGCTTATGGCCTATGTGGAAATGGATGGGTTTGCGAACACAGATGGCGGCAGATTAAAAACATGGTTAAATTCAGGAATGTGGCGGAGGGTACCGATGTTAACAATTGGTGGGATAACGGTAACCAAGCGATTGCGTTTAGCAGAGGGAATAAGGCATTCTTGGTCATTAATAATGATTCTTATAGAATTAAAGAATGGTTTTCCACTGGTCTACCTGCTGGAACCTACTGCGATGTGATCTCCGGTAACTACACTGGTAGTAAATGTACAGGCACCACGATCACAGTGTACGCTGATGGCAGAGCCTATTTCGACATTAGTAATTCTAGTGATGATCCTATAATCGCCATTCATGTTTTAGAAACACTTATGTTTTGGGTTTCATGTTTTAAAAACGGTTTTAATTGTGTAATGCGCCATATAAGTCTATTACCATTTACATTACAATTTAAATTTTTCATTTTATAGTATCATAAAATAAACTTCAATTAAACTAGTCTACAAGACTCCCTAAATTCACTGTCAACTCCTTAAATTTACTGTCAACTGATAGTGCAAAGAATGTAAACTATGGTAATGGGTATTGCGAAAAATACCTTTTCTTGTTCTATATGTCTTCAAAGTAACCAGTTTAACTGAATAGAAATATCTAAAAATATATTTAACTCAGCTCCAAGGATATTTATTTTTAGTTGGATTAGCTCAACACAAACAATGTCTTAAAATCATTGAAATAATTAATTTGGATCCACTATTTATTATTAGTTTTTATTCTTTATTGACCACAAAGTGTAACATAAAACCCTTGATAACAGGAATAGGCCTAAATATGTTTTGCATTTGGAAAATTGCCTTTATAACTATGGGACATTAATTGTTGTGGAAGAACAGTTTACAAACAAATAAAATATGATGCTCATCTTGCACACCTTCCTTATACTTACATAGGCCTATTCTTTTATTTGTTTTTATTATAG
Source organism: Anneissia japonica (assembly GCF_011630105.1). Classification (NCBI taxonomy): domain Eukaryota; kingdom Metazoa; phylum Echinodermata; class Crinoidea; order Comatulida; family Comatulidae; genus Anneissia; species Anneissia japonica. The sequence continues at coordinate 175,861 of NW_022702098.1, read as the reverse complement.
ACTATCTACCAGTCTCAACTTGAAGATACTGTGAACTTAAACAAAGCGTGATAAAACAATTCGTTTATTCTTGAACATGCTGACATAAATAAACCGGTGCTAGTATGAGCTTAGTATTAAACGCTTTATAGTGGTTAAATCGCATATCTGTTGCATTTTTATCGTGCTTCTCAATACTGCTACCAATTCGAAATTACGAATAATAATTATTTGTCCGTGATTCTGTCCAAAAACATTATTGATCGTTATACAATATTTCTTTAAGATGATTATACAGAAGTTAGATACCCAGAAACTTTCTATTTGGGTTTACTAAGGCCCACCAAGCACTACACTACTTTGGTAACTTACAAAATGCAATTGTAGAAAGTAAATAAAGACATCGTTGGAACAAACCGGTCCGGGCCCCCTAAGATTATAAAGAAAATGGAGAATAAAAGGAAATTATCTAAAATTTAGTCTGAGAGTGCTATTTCCAGCCAATCTTGATGTGCCATACTCATAAATGTTCTTACCTCAGCCCAAGAATTAATTCAGCAACTTCTTGTTCGCTTTTAATTTTACGTGCGTTCGTTTGGCAGTTGATTTCACTTTACTCAATAAACATTATTTATCACCGGAACCTTAATTTCAGTCTCTTTGTGAATTTAATTGATTCCGATGTAACAGTCAAAATGAAAAGTTTGACGGCTCAATCTTGTTTTGACTGACAGAGGTCACGTCACATTCTCTCTCTTGTCATCAGGCTTCAATCCGTTCAAGTTGATTGTATTCCAAGTAAACTTTAATATTTTTCCTACCCACCAATTCCCATTTGATAATGGCCTTATTCAGAGCATCCCATTGTGATGTCTGGATTAATACCGTAACTTCTTGTTCGCTTTAATGTTACGTGCATTCGTTGTGCAGTTGATTTCACTTTACTCAATAAACATTACTTATCACAAGAACTTTAATTTCAGTCTCTTTGTGAATTTATTTGATGCCTCTGCAACAGTCAAAATTATCTAAAATTTAGTCTGAGAGTGCTATTTCTAGCCATCTTGATGTGCCATATACATAAATGTTCTTACCTCAGCCCAACCATGGTGAGGCTGAGGTGGTCTATATCTCCATCTGTGAAAGTTCCTCCCTGGGCCCCATATATTTCTAATTCCTGGATCCGCCACTGTAACATGTTGCACAGAAATATTTGAATATTTAGTCTAAGCTAGTTTATTTTATTTTTTTTATTAAATAAAAAATATATAAATAATCGCGCAAGGAAGTATAGTGATAAACATGATGATGATGCTGATAATGATAGTATGCCTACGAATATAATAAGGTTGTGGTTGATGTCGTGATGATAACAATGGTAGAGATGATGTTGATGATGATGATGATGATTATTATTATTATTATTATTATTATTATTATTATTATTATTATTATTATTATTATTATTATCATTATTATTATTATTATAAAGATGATGATGATTGTAATCCATTGTATCAGCTCAGTTCGCCCATATTTTTTTTTATTTATGTTTTTATTTAAATCGAACACGTCCATCGCCGTCCACAGAAGAGACTTACGCAGACTTGGAAATAGCGCATGTGCAAAATATGTTCTATAATGATGATTATGAATAGTTCATGAGATTTTACCAAATCAAGGCAATTAAACAGAAGGACGCACATCACGGGACATCAAAGGTTATAACTCTGGCATCGACATTCTAGGCGCACGTGCGTCCCTACACGCTGAACGTCACAAAAACCATAGCAACCATACCATAAACCGTCAGCGTAAGTGACGATTTACCCACGCGCATGTTAGTTGCCACGATAATCGCTCGTCGTGCGGTGATTACAAAGGCCTAATGATATTTTACACTTACATTAAACTGAAATATATTCTTCATTTCAACATTAATTTTACCATAATTGTGATGAATTGTCGTTCATGAGACTCACTTCGCAGAAAAAATTAATAAATGGTCTGTATATACTCAAAAGTTTGTTTTCGGCACCTTATGCCAACATTGTCAAAATGACAGATTAATGTTACATAAGAACATGAAATTTAATAAAAAATGTAAATTTTGAATTGTTATAACTTTTCATTTTCTTGGTCAATTTTCACAAATCAAATTGCAGTTTATAGAAGCATTTAACAAGTTCGCGGTCAAAAAAAAAATCAGATGTAACAGACATTGCGAAGTACCCACAATTAATAAAATAACAACTAACACCATAAAACGAATGGCACGCATAGACTAATAATTGACGGCTGACAGTACTCGCAACTAGTATAGGACTGTCGATGCCACAGTAAAGATCAAAGGACTGTACGCACGCGCTATGTTCGAGAGCGGAGATGTGTTTCCTTCTGTTGAATTACCTTGACCAAATTATCCTTCGTTAAAAAATCTTCGGGAAGCAACTTTGCTAAATTCTTACTGTTTGCCCAGTCCCTACTTCCATAAAAGGACAGTATGGAACGCCATTGGTGCCAAAATATGTTATTTTTAATGGTTTTTACGGATCAAGACAACATTAGGGACCAGAACTAAGTCTACTGTTATTACAACAGAACGCAGGGCTTTTCCACATTGCCATAATGAGAAGTGATGTCGAAATTGCAAAAAAAAGTCATTAAAGAAAGACGATAAACAATAATACTATTAAAGTGCTACTACAAAGTTGTGAAATTAAAAAATCATGAAAACAAACTCAACTAACGTGACATTAGTGAGTTTAGGCCTATACAAGCCGATCAGTGCACTTTTAGTTCATCTACCTCATATATCCACACCTTACTCTATTCCGTCCCAACATTCCTTCAACCGAATTTACTCTTTTATCGGCTTATCATTATGTTGATAAAAGTTTTTGATTAATAGTTCTTTTTTTATGTCGTGATGATTATTATCAGAACAGTCAAAAATCAATACTATTATCATTGTTATTGTTATTATCTGTTCTTTTAATCGTGTTTTTTCTTTGTCTCTATTAATCTGTTGCCGCTGCGTCGGAAAAAATTATGTTTCTATGTGTGTTTTTAGAAATAAAATAAAACAATAAAAATAGATTATAGCAAAGTATCTACACCTACCATGCCTAACATGTAACGTGGTCGATTTAAGAAAAAAAAATAATTTCGATGTCTAATCGTTTTAAAACTTATTTTTGTGACTTATTGAAAGATGACAACGTCTGCTATTGTTTCAAATTAACAATAAGCCAATTCATGGTTTGAGCTCTGCTGCTCGTATCTAAGGTCAATCGACATAATAACGTTTAATGTGAGTATCGTGTTTACGTCGTTAATCTTGATACGAGCATGCGCTGTTCTAACTATTAATTGCCTTATTCATTTAATTTTATTGAATAAGTTAATTTATACTTTGTTGTTTTAGGTGGCAGTATATATTTTAACTAAGTAAGTCGGAGCCGACTTTTTATTTTTTTATTGTAGCATATTTTACATCTCTTACTACCTGAGAGCTTCTATGTTTTTGTTGGAATAATTATCCACATTTTCCATCAACCCATCTGCAATTGGTAGCCACCTCTAATGAACTCTCCCGTGCCTAAGTTAAGTGGTTAATAATATCCAAATATATAATTTACCTTTTTATTAGTACAATTATTAAAAAATTTTTCGATATTAGTTTAATGCATCATAAATTGAATGCTTTTTCGGGTATGTGATTTTTGTGTCTACTGACCCCAACGGGAGCGTAGACACTATGTCATGATGTAGCAATTAAAGATGGCGGGAAAGAGTAAATCCGGTTGAGCATGATGGGTTGTAGAGACGCAGCACGCGTTCGCTACTAACGCCTTTTACCGTCATTTGAAGGATGCCCTCTAGAACATGATAGTACTCTTCGTGATCAACGACATAAGGTGGTAACTCCAGGAGTTACTCATTTTTAAAGTGTTTTTAGTGTAATATAGTAGTAGGCTTATACAGAATATATTGTTATGAAAGAAAAGTTTAATGAAAAATCCAGATACACTACAATAATACACACATCTGCATATTGAAGAACATAAGATAAAATTTAAAAAACAAAAACTCCTGTATAAG
>NW_022702098.1:166963-169006 GCF_011630105.1 Anneissia japonica | reverse complement strand
ACTTTGGTGACTAAACTAAATTTATATTATTAATACGTTGTTGTTGGTGAGGTGACACAACACCTTTATGTTTAAACCAATTGTTGGCCTATATTGTTACCTTATAAATTAAATGTACTAATTTATTACATCTTGGTATAATATATTTTAATAACATGTTTGTTCTATATATATAAACCAACTTTTAATACTTAGATGTGTATAAGAGACAGGACTTTTATTGTTCCCGTGTGCCTCACTAGTCTGGTAAAGTCCTTATTTTTGTGTTATTTAAGAACACAGATATTGATTAAACGTCAACTGGGTGGAAGTAGGAACCGATAGAAGTGCATGGTCTCAAAAGCCACTATGCTTGATGATGTTTGGCCTCTAAAGTATCAGTATTTTTCTTCTATTTTACATGCTCCTCGTTGGAAGTCCTTACAAAAATACAGCATTTGCCATTTTTGTGTAAAATAATGAGAAGAAAAAACATTTTTTTTTAATAGTTAATTGTCTGTGTATAATTGCTTGTTTTTTGGGACAAAAAAATTCATTCTTATATGTTTTATATAATAGTAACTTTGAAAAATGTATATAATAGCTTGTCAGATTGTGCTCATATAGTGGTGTATTCGATTACCTTTTCTTTTTATACTAACAAACTGAACATTTCATAGATTGTCCTCGTACAATTGGCGGTTATTGGCTACGTAGCTTTCATGAAATCTAAACTACCAAACCAAACTGAAGACGAAATGCAAGCACTTAAACGAATGAGGTTAGATAAATAGAACAGTTAATACACAGTAACTGAAAGGACCACTGATTAATCTCAGATAAGATATTACAGTACATACTCTAAATATCGAAATGCACGCCATCGTGTCGTGATTCAATATTTCAACAATAATTATACCTTCATCAAGAATGACTGACATAAGTAATGTCGAAATTGAATCACGACACGATGGCGTGCATTTCGATACTTGGAGTAATAATAATAATAATAATAATAATAGTGTGGTTTTATATACCGTATAGCGCACATATCCATCTAATGTAAGATGTTCAGGGCGCTTGATATGTGGACTAGGAACTCGATCAATGACTTTCTTTACCCTAAGGGTCCCTTCGTGTCTGTGCTACCCGGTAACCCGGTACCAGCAACTCTCGTCGTCTACCACAGGGGTCTGTTTCAGTACACCGGGGTATCCCCCTACTCGTCTCGAAGGATCTGGGTTCTTTATATAGTGTACACGAGCCATTGTATACACAGGGCCTACGGTTTATAGTCCTTATCCGAGAAGACTTATTCAACCACCAGAACCATAGGCGAGCATGCCGTTTGAACTAGCGCCGATATTATGGCTATAGCTTGCGGCGCCCCTGCTAACCGCTCGGCCATTTGACTCGCCAAGTATGTATTATACTATCTTTATACAGTCAGCCAATTAAAACAGAAACAAATTTTCAAAATAAGAAAATTACTATAGCATACTAATATTTAGACCGAAGCTGGGAACAGTAGCATCAAAGAAAATTTTTAACCATACGATGTGCAGCTGTACAGCTGTTCTCATAACAATTGACAACAAATTGGCATAAAAGTGATTTACACATTTAGTTAACGGATGAGTTCTATAGGTAAACTTGTTTAAATTCAAGATCTCAAAAACCTACCAGTAATATACTAATCCGAAGTGTGTCACAAACTCTAAGATTTTGTTTTTCCAGTAATTTGGTTCACCTGCGTGGCACATTTACTCAATACTCACAAAACAAAATATGTTTATGATTCTAGAAAACTATATAATGTTGAAGCTATTAACTATAATGAACTCATTGATCAGTTTGAAATCACAAAGAATGATACATTGTAGTTAAAGAATATCAAAACGGTAAAATAATAGAATCATAGAATCACTCATCACACATTCGTTCACTTTCGGTCCTAACACAAATGAATTTTAGTCTTGGTACATAATCGTTTGAATTAAGAAATAATGTAGTAGCCTATACAGTGGCAACGCCAGGATTTCCCTGACGGGGGGTCCAATGTCC